>NC_072784.1:14696402-14996402 GCF_022539595.1 Amphiprion ocellaris | reverse complement strand
TCAAAGATTGGTCTATGTGTCCAATACTGCAGAGTCTGAATCAGTGACACGATGAGAAATAACTGTGGAAAATTATAGGCTTTGATCATCAATTTCTGAGATACTGTCATCCAAAGAGCCTAAAATTTGTGTCAAAAAAGGTGCTAACAATGTGTCGATGGCACAATTAAAAAGAACAACATCTTAGAAAGTATTTGATAAATCAAGCTGAAGTTTCACAACTATCTGTATAAATATCCATAATTTATGCGAAAAAATGCAGAAATGATCAAGGCAAAATTGTTCCAAAAATGTGCTGATTTCAGATGGAATGACTCTATAACATAGTGTTGTAAGGTCTTGACCTCGCCATGTGAAATGCCCTGAGATAACTTATGTAGTCAACTGTAGCTGTAAAAATAAAACTGATTTGAATTGTTGAAACTGTGTAGAAGAACATTGGACCATCGGTGCCAAACTCCAGGGTCGTCGTCGTATCCTATACTGCGGGAGGTCCGTGCAGGATTTCTTAATGTAACGTTGAAATTTATACACTCGATGCAAACGTCTGACTGGAGAACCACATATGAGGCTGAAGCCACTTGGTTTGATGCCACCTGAGGAAAACGGCAGTCAGACCACCACATCGTCTCCCCTGGTGGTACTGCAATAAGACAATAACAAAACCCACGTCTGACTCACGACTCCTCGCCCGTGATTCACCTCTAAACATTTATGTGTCTGCATGTTCGAGAGGTCCCCTTAAAAAACACACATCCATAAGGAGAAGGTCAGTTCTTCAGCAGGAGATGTCAAAGCTTTGAGAAGACATTTACCCACAGAGGAGGAATATGACATGAGTGTGTGGAGACACATCTGGATGGCAGTTTCACTGTGGTCTGTCATACTACAAACACCGTGTGCACCTATGTATATACTGTTAAAAAAAAAAGTTCTAAAAATCTGACAGAAAGAGTCCCTGAAAAAAATAATGCAAAATGGTGGAATATGGTAATGTTCAAAAATGGTGAAAATAATGGCAGATATATGTATAATGCTGATTTTTTTTATTATTTTTTTGTGCTGCTGATTCAAAAACAGTAAAAAGTTAGTTATTTTTACATTTGTAAAGGAAAAAATATACATTTTAGATGTGGATATTATTGACAATTTTTCCTTGTGTTTTTTTATATAGTCAATATACAAAACTGGGAACATTTGTAAAAAAAAATAAAAATAAATTAAAAATTATGTAATTTTTTCCATCTTTAAGACACTTTTATCAATAAAAGCAAATATTTGTACAATAATTATATTTTTGCTGATTTAGATACAGTTAAAAAAATAATATTTTTACTGTCAAAGGTATAAAGATGAATTGAGTTTTTTTAGGGTTAACGTGTAAATGAATCTTTTTTTCTGTGATTTTACTAGATATTTGAAATTTACCAAAACATGTAAAATCTGGAATACAGCAATTAAACAATTATTTTACCATTTTCAACCCTTAATATACATATTTTTTTCTTTTAAAACAGTAGTAGTAAATGTGCTAAATAATGAAATTTGATGATTTAAATGCAGTCAAAATAATACAATTTTACTGTGAAAAATAAAAGGATTGCAACATCACTCTTGTGGGTTTTATTTTAGGGCTAACATGTAATAAATGTTTGTTGTGTCTTTTCTTTTTAATTATTTTTTTTTATAATTTTACCAAATACCTTTTATAATTTACCTAAGTGGGGAAAATCTTTAAAATTACCCCAAAAAATTAATAAAAAATTTAAACAGAGTACAAAAATAAGAAACATGTTTACAGTGTACATACAAGTGACATTCTGTTTCTGCATGCATGTTATCCTAACATGTCCTTTAAGGAAGGACACTAAGAGGAGGAAAAATCCCTGAAGTGATGAGGCTGAGCTGACACTGACGCGCTCAGCAGGCTGCTTAACAGTCGCCATGTTGTTGAGGGTTAAAGGATATATTGAGGATTATGTTTTGGTGTGTCAGACTTATCAGGCAGGCTTAAGCACCGGATGATGACTTTAGACATCAGGGGGGGTGACCTGGATGGGCTGAAGATTGGCCTGTAGGAAATATGTCAGTGTTGGCCTGTTGTTACTACATTAGAGAGCTGGGGATACTAATTTACTTGATAGTCTCTATTTATGACATTTATTACCCCACTGAGGGGCTTCATCTCTGTTAGAATCTGCACGTATGACGCATCCTCCCAATAAAATGCTCTGTCAGATTTAATACACAGCACACCTCTTGCTGTTGCGGTAGTCTCCATTGTTCCATTTTCTCTTAAAATAAACTAAAATGTTCCATGGAGAGTATGAAACTAACATTAGCATAAACACAGACTGCAGCAGGAGCACAGTCAGACACTGTGAGCCTCATTAACGAAGCAGCAACACCTGAACAAACGTGATCACATTAACCTGTGCAATTAAGTTTTCTAAGTGTCTCCACTCGGTGGTCGGGGCGTGAATACAAACCGTGCAGAACGAAACTCCTGAAGTCAGTCTGAGGCAAAAGAATCAGGAGGTTGACTGGTTTAATGTGTGTACCTCAGTTAAATCTGCAAACCTGTACAGCTTCATGTCTCAAAACAAAATAAACGTCTTCACACTGGTTAAATGATCAGCTTCACTCTCTGCAGTCTCAGTGAGGTTTTTTTTCTTAGCCTCAGGAGCAGCAGTGTTTACTGGAGGTTTTATGCTCTTCTTCTTCCAGCATGTGAAGCCCTGCGGGCATCCTCCAGGGGGCTTAATATTAGTGTTCAGCTCCATGTAGCGCACACATGAAGGGGAGAACACAAAGACCTACAGAGCTATTGTGCTGGCGCTGTTTGTTTCAGGCAGCTGTTCCGGCTGAGCTTGTGTCTGGCGGAGCAGGTTTGGTCAGAGAGTGTCGAGGGCTGAAGTCTGCTTCCAGTAAACCGACCTCACAGCCAAAACAGGACATTTTGGTGCTGTAGACATTGCAAATAAAATCTACTCCACCAGGGGTCTGTGATGAAGCAGGACTCCACCACTCTTCAAAAATAACCTGTCAGCTGCAACAAAATATTGGCTGTTTGGTCACAAGGAGTCATAGGTGGAAACTGTTGCGTGAGAAAACACCTTAAAGGAGGTTAGCAACCCAAACTCACATTTTTCTTTATGTGTTTGGTGAAAAAAAAGTCTTGCTGGTATCCATTTCTGTGACATACAACCTCTTAAGACTGACTTCATATTACCTTTTTTAAAAAATCTACATGTGAGATAAGATATCAGAATGTCACAATAAAGACTTTAAAATGAAATATCAGCAGCACAAAATGAACACCGAGTCTCTCCTCACTATAGATATTGCTGTAAATTTGTTTCCGTATTTGTTTCTGATCTACTCTGTAGAAACACAGCCTGCAGTTAAGTCCATCCATTCATTATCTATCCACCGTTTAATCCTCATTAGAGTCCCGGGGGGCTGGACAGGACAGGCCACCAGCTTATCGCAGGGCTACATATAGAGACAAACAAGCACACTCACATTCACACCTATGGACAATTTACAATCGCCAGTTAACCTTAAGTTAAGCATGTTTTTGGACTGTGGGAGGAAGCCGGAGAACCTGGTGAGAACTCACGCATGCACAGGAAGAACATGCAAACCCCATGCAGGCCCAGGCCCGGACGCAAACCGGGGATCTTCTTGCTGCAAGGCGACAGTGCTAACCACCAAGCCACTGTGCAGCCTGCAGTTAAGCCCAATTTAACTAAAAAGTTCCTGAATTTTTGTCATGTAACTATTGATCACAGCTGACTGAGTAAAGACTCCACAGTTGCACCAAAGAGTGCAGAATTTTCAGTTTTCAGAATCTAGTTAGAGTAAACTGCTTATTTTTGGGCCAGTTTGTAAATGAGACATGTAGAATAAAGTGATTTTGAAGAAATATCTAAATTTTTAAGTTCCCCAATGGAATACCATGTCAAAGATTAGCAAATAAGACAAGCGTTACTGTTTTTACAGTTTGTAGCTCAAAAATAGTTTCATTTTTATCTTTTTTTAAAAGATAACATGCCTTTCAAACCTGCTGGTGGGTTTTGGGAGTCAGAGTTTTAGCACAAGGCAGTCTGATGGCTGAGGCAGCAGATGCCAAAACTAAGAATAAAACAACCTCCGTCTCATGCTTTAATGGTAACTAGTAATTACACTGGATCCCAGTTGGATGAAATATTAATATTAGCTAATGTTGTCAGAAAACCTTGTAATTAACAGCTCTCAAAGCTCCGACTGGCACAAATAATGTGGAATCCAGCTTGTTTAAAGACAAGCTGGTCAAAGGAGACTTAATTATTTCTGCACAACCAGCAGCAGTCAGTCAGAGGGACTGGATGTTTGCACTTGAAGATTTAAAAAAACACCTTGAACAAGCCACGCACAGTAGAACTTGTCAGCAGTCCTCAAGTTTACTCGTTATGTCAGACTGCGAGAAAACATCCTCGCAGCAGATAATAGACGGTGAACTTTCCTTCCATTCACTGCGTCTGCACGAGACCTGCTCCTATGATGGACAGTGTCTGGAAGTTTCCACGGCACAGAAACATGCCTCACTTTGGTCCAAATCCCTGCTGTGTCAGTCCCACTGGAACAACACTGACTGTGGATTCTGACTCCTCATGGCTTGTTCAGTGTCTGCAGCCAGACTCAGACTACACTGTAAAACATCTATACACTGACAGATGTTTTGCAGAAAATGTGTCTGTAAGATGCATGTGTTTCAATGATTTTCTGTGTATCTGTAATTTTTTACAGATTTATATATTTCCTTTTTTCTCTGTATATTTGAAATCATCTAAAATTTATAAATTCACATGGCTAATGAAAAAATATACAAGATTTTGATGTAAAGTTACACATATATTGAAATTCCCTTTGGGGATAAATAAAGTTATTGTATTGTATTGTATATGTGACTTAAATGAACAGTTCGGCATTTTAAATATAATCATAAGTATTTGTTTAATAACTATGGTTTTGCAAGTACAAGTAAATGCACATATTTTATAGGTAGAATTTTATAATATTAAAGACCTGTCAAATCTTAAATACAAAATACTAAAGTAATATGTTCTAAACTTGTTCATGTAATTTAAAACTGAATTACTAGTTTTGCAACAGTATTTTGACATTTTTAAAGTTTTTTTACATAAAAAATAATTAAATCCTACTAATAACCCTACTTATTGGTAGTTTCATTGCTTTTACACATGTAAATAATCTTCATTAAACATTAAAAAGACCACCAAAATGTATAACATGTAGCCTTAAGGCTAGAATCTATATTTTAATAATGGAAAATTACATTTTGTAATAAGAGAAAGAGACTTTTCTACAGTCAGTTTACTACCAACTAAGTTAGCCATTTGCTGTTTGAGTCCGCTACAACTTTCTGAGTGACTGATGATTTTTTCTTTTCTACTACTCACCATCACCAAGCGCTGCTAAAACAAATCTAGGTGGCCTGAGATGACATATATCGTGAATTGGGGCTTCAGAAATAAATTTTGACTAAACTGACCAGCTATATATGCTCACTAGATTGATTACTGGGTTACTGAAAGCTGACTGATATTTTCTCCTTAATGCAAATAATTAGACAGCTGGTCCTTTAGCCCAGTTGTTTCAAACTATAACTTGTAGACTTCAGCCTTTATTGAAAGTGTGTGTTGTTGGTTACACAGCTGAACATAAATCACAAGAGGGAGAGTATTTAACTCATCTTCTCTCACTCCTCATTTTGGCTATTTATCTCTTCACTTTCAACTTTCACATTAATGCTCTACAACAAATATCTGTCATTCTGAAACCATGTTTTTAGCTCAGTCTATCTGTGTGTGTTTTGTTTTCCAGCCAGGTTTGGATTCTCTGCTGCCTCCTGAGAGGACCTGCATAATGAAGGCCAGAGAAACGGTTGCCATGACGTTATAAATTCAATAAAGAGCTTAGATGTGAGCTGGTCTGAAGTGCCCAGAAAAAAAATACAGAGAGCGCCACGGCTTTACAAAGGAAAGACGGGACAGGACTGTTAAAACTGGCAGAGGCTGTCGTCGCCTCGGTCCAACATCACACACACTTACTGCATCGCACACAATCCACAGTTGTCTTTCTCTTGGCATCCAATACACACAGACTGAGCTGTGTGGGTGTTGTGGAGGGTGAAACCACCTGAACTCAGTCTAAAAACTGCCTTTATTTGCAAAACAGTTTACCTACATTCATTTAAATCCTTTTTCTGTGAATGTAAATAATGTTTAAGTGATTACAAGAGGATCCAGGCAGCAGATACTTTTGAAAAAGGCTGAATATAAATAAGTGTATTTACCTTCAACTTTCTATTTACACATCAGTCTGTGCTCTGTCTTGTACACTTTGCTGTGTTGAGTCTGCAGTGTTTCCTCCGGCTGCTGTGTCTGTTTATAACCTCCAAACCCACCGGTGGACCTGCTGTTCATTCACTTCAAGCAGAAAAACTGTGGATTCGGTTCCTTGGACACAAAAAAGCTACTTTCTTCAACACTGCAGGACAAATGCCGAACACGTTTTGTATCTTAGTCTATTTAGTTTGCAAGGTAACATTTGCTTATTAGCATTCAACATGTGCAGTTAAAGGCTGATCAAATTATTATTTGCATATTATCATCATTTGTTATTTATTGATGATGGCGCAAAAGGAAAGTAAAGTGACCTCTGGAGTCGTTATTATTATTCACCATATGTGAAACAGAAAAATCTAACAAAAATCAAGGAATCAACCAAAGTCAGTAGGGTTTATTCTCCAGGGAGAATGAATGTCTGCCAAAAAAACATGGCAGTTGCTAAAATATTTCATTTTGGATCAAGGTGGTGGACCAGCTGAGGGGCTGACACATTCACCAGAATGGTTAAAAATAGTAGTATTACATCAACTTAAAGGATTTCTCTATAACATGCATAAAATCTTGTCATTGACGACAACAGTGGTTGTTAGATGATCTACAGTTCTTATTGTTCTCCTTAACCCTTGTGTCGTCCTGTGGGTCAAAATTGACTCGTTTTAAAGTTTGAAAATGTGGAAGAAAATTTTTTTTTTTACAGTGAAACTTTTGATGTCCACACTTTCAACATTTTTTAGTGGAAAAAAGAAATGTTAAAAATGTTTCTTAAGAACATTCACACAAAAAATCAACCAAAATCCAGCAAATTTCGCTGGATTTTAGTTGATTTTTTTGTGTGAATGTTCTTAAAGAAAATATTAGAAATTTTACTGATATATATGTAATCACTTTAGATATTTTTATATTTTTTTGGAAGATTTTTACTCATTTTTTGAAAATATTTACAAGAATTTTCTTGCCAAATTTGGGGTGATTTTTTTAAAAATAAAACTTTTAAGGGAAACTTTTAAGGAACTATTGGAATTTTCTTCCTGAAGGTTCTGCAAATTTTCAGAAATTTGGGGAATTTTTTTGCTGAATTTTTGGATTTTTTTCAGACAATGAAACAATATTTTTTGGTGCCCATAAATGAGGACAACAGGAGGGTTAAAGTAGCAAATAAAAAGAAAATCTGAGATGGTGGAGCAACACGTTTTCTGAATTCTGAATTAACACAGACTGACCCACATGTAAATTACTTCATGTTCTGATGCATAGTACCTTAAACTGTGTACTTCTACATTTTATTTCTAATCGAAAGCTTGCTTACAGTTATTAACGTAAAGCTTAGAATGGGCTGTGAAATCAGTCTGGCCGGAGCTTTGGCCTCCTCAGCTCCAGCATCAACACACCTGCAGCACATGCGAACCTCTGTGTGTCTGTCCTCAAACTGAGATGGTGTTTAAACCTCCGCCCATAAAAACAGAAGTTCTAGACGTTCAGACCGGCTGCTTGCATGACTGGCTGACATCACTGCTGGCACTGCAGCACGAAGCTGTCCAGACAGAGACGACAAAGACACTACTGAGTGTGGAAATCCCAAATTAACACTCAACGGAGCAAAATTTACAGTACAGCAGATGATACCTTTCTGTGAAGATAATTATATGATAGTAGTATGAAAACAGATGTTTGTTAATCCTTGAAATATAATGCTCAACATCTCTGTGCAGGTAAATCTGCAAAAACACTAAAATTTATGACAACGTTTCTTTCAAAAGTTACACACAATCTCTGTAGCAGCCCAACAAGTGACCTGTCATGATGATCAAGGAGCCCCACAACAACTGTAGACCAAAAATGAACAAACTAGGAGTCCTAAAGGAGTGTTTACAGAGAATTCATAGCAGCACTACCCCATCTGGTGGACAGTCTGTCTGCATCAAATCTGTTCTGCACCGATGCAACGTTTCCAACTCCAAAGCAGAATATTTCCACTCTGACACTTAAAAGTAGGCGAGATGTTCTTTCCGAGACCACTCTGGCTGATTCAGATGTCGCTTTGCACACTTCAGTAATGTTGCGGCCACAGTTAAGGTTTTCCTCCATGTCTCGACCTCAGTGCTGCTCTCCTGTGTCAGCCCAGTCTTCCTGCAGCTCCTCTGCGCTAATTTTGGTGGAGATGTTGCTTTTCCTTGCTTCTCAGCAGCTTAATCTGAAAGTTTTCTTCCAGATCTTGTCTTGACTTACAGTTTCCTGCTAACTGCCATCTGTTAATGACATTTCGGCAAGCTGAAAGCGCTCTGATATCTTTTTATAGCCTCACCCTCCTTTGAAGACATTAATTAGCTTCATTTTCAGATCTTCTTACTGGTCGTTGAGAAATACCACAAAGTTTGATGAGTCAGAGAAATGATCAAACTCTGGAAATGTCATTAGCAGCTCCTAATGACCATTTTTGACCTCCTCCCCCTAAGTTTTAACAAGTCAATTAAGGCCTATAAAGTTAATTAAGTTTTTTTCACACGTGGAACCGTGCCCAAACTTGTGCATGTGCTACAAATAGTTCCTCTTCCAGTTTTCAGCTCATGATGAGTATATCAAAAAGTTTATTTATATATATATATATATATATATATATATATATATATATATATATATATATATATATATATATATATAAAAATAAAGATTTCAATGCATTTACTGCCACTTTAACAATTAACAGAATGTGTAATTTGTTGCAGAGAGCCCAAACTTACAGATTCGACTGCATCAGACTCTGGATTTAGGGTGTTATTTGTGTTTTTATTCACATATAGTTCAATCTATACTGTTCACATAATTTACAGTCCTTATAGCTCAAGAGCAGCAGTATGACGATACCTAAAGAAAAGAAAAACATTTGTATTTTTCTACATAAATGTATATTTTTTCAAATGTTATAATTAAACATCTTTTTCATATCCTAAAAAAAGAGAAATTCTTGACAAGATAACCGAATATGTTGTTTCTTTTTGTTGTTTCATGACATTCAAAGACTCAGAAAAGCCTATCAGCCTGTTATTGTGTTCCTTGTTATATCATATATTTCATGTATTTAGTGTCTCTCTATTCTCATTAAAAGATAGATGTAAGATTTATTTCACTAAAAAAGTAAACAAACTGGACACCATCTTGCACCGTTGACCCAGAGCTGAACCACCATCTTTCAGTAAACAACTGTCAGACATGAGTGACTTTCACTGCTGCTCTCCTGCTGAAAGCAAAAGTGAAACCTAACACACTGTTTCTGTGAAAAACCTGAAAAGCCCACTACTTTAATGTGAAATAACTGGGCATGAACAAGTGTTTGTTTCTTATTTTGCAGGCTGGATGTGCTCCGCAGCACCTCCTCCTCTGTCCTCTCCGTCACGTATCAGCCCGCCTTTGCAGTTGCCCAAATATAAACTAAGTTTCTTGGCCCAGAGACAGATTGAAACGGGGAGGAGTCTGATACACCGAGTTCAGCTTAGGACAGACTGAAGGACAAACAAGCAGGAAGGAGAATTCGTCAGAAAAATAAGGGGACAGTAAAGCTTTCTGAACACTGCCTACCTGAAGAACAGTAAGTGTTTTCCCTGATTTTTACTGTATTTTAACTGGAGCATGCCTATTACCAGTGTATGCACAGCACCACTGGTAGGCCCTGCCTCAACCATGACTGTTTTGTAGGGGGAAACATGGCTAACATTTGACTTTTAATGAGAAGTATAATGTTTAAATGGCTATACAGAGTTTCTTTTCAGTCAATGTGATATTATTTTTGCATTTATCTGTTGCTTTTTTTTAGTTAGTATAGAGTTTATGAGACTCCTTTGACATGAAAACACATAAAATTAGTTCTTAGGTTATTGTTGTCTTATCAGATTCAACATGTTTGTATGTGAATCATGTTTGAAAGCAGTTTGTATCTACAGTATATCTTCATCTCTTTTTGTTTCTTTACTCCTGTTCCACCACTGCAGATGTCTCTGACTCCAGCCGCCTTGGCCGCTCGTCGAGTGTTTGCTGCTGCGTCGCATTCAGGCGAGGGAGGAGGTCAGTATGTCTTCACTGAACTGTCCATTCAAATACAGCGGCGTTCCAAAGCCATGCAGGAACACCACAGAGTCACATATAGCTTCGGTCTCTAGCTGAACATTAACTGAAATGTCTGCAGAGCTGGCAGCCGGCCGGTGCATCCACACTCTGGCAAATAATCAGGAACTGCAGTCCTGTAATTTACTTTCATTCAGTGCTTCTGTAATGCACTTTTATTGTGTTTTCCACAGCGAGGACATGGAAGATTCTGACCATCGTTCTGGCCTTCCCTGGCGTCAGTGTCTGCATGGCCAACGCCTACATGAAGATGCAGGCTCACTCACATGACCCACCAGAATTTGTGCCATATCCTCACCTTCGTATCCGCACTAAGGTCTGTCTGCAGCTACATACACACTATTCTCCAATGTAATTTGCTGCAAAAGTAATAATAATACGTTGATATGTCTCCTTCCAGAGATTTCCCTGGGGTGATGGAAACCACACTCTGTTCCACAACCCCCACACTAACGCTCTTCCTGATGGCTACGAGAGCTCCCATCACTGAGAGGATCAGACGTATTTCTCAGCTATGCTTCAAGCTAACTCCAGTCTGCAGAATACTTAGCTCGATTACACTGTCAGAGGGGCCAAGCAGCAGCGCCGTGAAGCCGTGCTCCCAGACAGGAATAAAACCACTTTGTGCTGTATTACAATGAGTGCCATTCTTTCTTTTTTTAAATTTTGAGTAGTGCTCAATTTAATCAACACTCAGAATATATGTGTGTGGTGTTGAATGAAGAGTGTTTTTGCATCTCATTATGTAGACCAACAATTTCAAGTGCTAGACGAGCAGATCTCATTTTTATATACAACCACTGGGGGCTGCCAAAGTCCGAAATGTTCAAATCCTGAACATATTGGTTCTGAAGCACTAAAATAAGGCTGGTAACATTCTATATTTCACTCACTGTTGAAAAATTATAAGTCTCTTTGCACACAAATTTCATGAGACATAAGCATAAGAGGGTGAAATGTATATGAAAAAGCTGAAACAGGGTCCAGCACATTGTGTAAGCAGCTAAAATATATTTATTTGTGTCGCTTTGGTGCGAGACCTTCACCAAGAAATTAATTTATTACAAAGAAAAGCCAACTTAAATAGGAAATGGCTGTAAATCTGCAACAAATCACATCCATTAGGTTCTATACGAACCCTTAAACATTATTCTACTGAAGGACAATTTTCACAAACATAAACACTATGATGTAAATGCCAAAGATTTATTTTTGGGGAATGGGGTTTGACCCTTAGTTATTTTAATTCACCCATTTATTTGTGCAATTTCAGGGTACATTTATGATTGGTATAATACAGAAGGTTTTCTAACTTTCTGTTTGTTATTGTTAATTGCCATTCAGAATAGTGATGTTTTGGAATTCGTGACAAGAGAAATGTGATTAGTTGCAGCCACTTCCTGTTTCAGATGGCTTTTCTTTGTAGCAAAACATTTTGCCGATGAAGGTCAGGACTGAAAAATATCAAATAAATGTGTTTTTTTAGAGTTAGCCAACATGTGAAGTGTGTAACAACAAGCATTGTCTGTGATGTGAAGCTTTGACGTAGTATATTCCTCCATACCTGACATGTCCTTCATAAACTGTCCTGCTGCTGCAAATACTCACTTGTGTACCAAATGTGGTTTAATATGCAGCTAAAACATGCCTCTTCTGAGTAATTATTGCTAAAAACATGAAAAACTGGATTTTTTTTTTCTAAAGTGAAAGTTTACATGGATGACTCATTTTTAGAGATTAGTAGCTTCAGAATAGGCTCAAGGCTGCTGCAGGCAGTTCAGTGGAAGTATTTAAACAGGCTTTAACACTGTTGGTTTTGGGCTTTTTGTGCTTTTTTTTGGCTGCATGAAAAATCTAGAACATGGCCGGTATTTTCCTTTGCAAAACTTTTGTGAAATGCAGCGTGTTAGCTTGCCAAGTGCTGCCAGGTGGAGCATTTCACTCTAAAATAGCACTTTAGGGAAAAACTGGAGATCACCATGGTCACGATCAGATATGTAAACCAGTTTTCACTGTAAATTATCAGAGCTGTTGACATTTTGCTCTCTGCTGAAGTGAAATAATAGAACCAACAGTCAAAACAACAAGAAACTGGAGGCACAGTGATGTTCCAACAATATATTCAGTGGCGCATCGATCTGCTGAAACTTATACACTGTATATCTGCTATTCCATATCATCTCTATGTACAAAATAAACAACTGGTTCTGAGACCAACCCTGATTATTCCAGCTACATGACACTTGGTAGAGCATCTGCTTAAACGTTTCCCAAATTAAAAAAAAAAAAAAATCCCAATACAAATGCCGTTAGAAATTAATGCAACAACAGTAAATTATAACAGAAGTATGTCATGCTCGGACGGGCTACAATTACATCGAAACTAAACAGAAACGTTTGCTTCAAAATTATGAAAATAAATCACCAGTCACTGCCATTAGCGCCGAAGAAATCATACAGCATATTTTTCAGGTATTCGTGCTATTGTTGTAGCCGGTAATTGATAAAAATAAGACAATGGCAACTTCAGAAGCTTATTAAGTCGACTCTAACTTACTCTGTGGCCTCTGAATTTATGCTATTTATCACGAAAGTCAGTATTTCCCTCCTTGTTCAGCTCAGAGCAGCCGAGGCCAGACTCAATAGATCCTGTTTCAGAGTCTCTGTACAGTCAGCCTCTCTGGCCAGTCTGCGAAGGCAATCCCCAGCGATGGAGGACAAGAAGGGCCGAGGACAGTCCTGACAGCCCAGCAGCAGAGACAGGCAGGCCCGACCCAGCGCTGGGTAACTGTACCGCTGGGAAAACCAGTACACCTGTGGGAGCAGAGCAGCCAGAGCTCCACCTCCAGCAACGGTTTCTGAGGAAGAATGAGAGCCCTGAGCTGCTGATTTCACAAGCTGTGCTGAACCTTTCATCAAGTTCTTTGGTCTTAATGTCAACTCTTCTGGATCCACTGATATGCCCTCAGGTTTAGAAGTTTTGATTGTTTTCTTCTCTGAAGTTGTACTCAGTCCTTTGTTGACTTTCTGTCCTGCTCCAACCAAAGAGGATTTCTTACTGTCTGTTTGATTTAAAGAACTGTTCAGTTTCTTGGTCTGTTCAGGCAAATTTTCTGTTTGCATCTTAGTTCCAGTCAGCTCTAGCTCGGATGTTCGACTAGCAAGGTTCTCCTCAGCGGACTCACTGACTTCTTGGTCCATTTTAGGTGCAGCCTTTTCAGCACTGTCCTCTGAGGGAGATGGACTAGCAGCCTTCGTGGAGCAGGACAGAAGAAGAGACACACAGAGGTCCTCTAACTCTCTCTGCAGCTCAAGAACCAAAAATCTGCAAGCTCCAATCATGGCCTCACCTAAAGGTGTTTTCTGGAAAGCCAAGTCCTCTGCTGAGTGCTCCTCTGTCTCCTTCTGGCAGACATTCAGTCCATCGAGGACCAACGCATTTAAAATATGACACTGTCCTTTTCTCCCTCCTTCACCAGTTTCCTGTGTTGTTTCAGTCTTTGTGAGACGACATCCATGCAGGTAATGCAGCACCGGTAGCAACATACCTGTGCTGACATCTTTAATGTGGATGGCTTCTTCTGCGTTACCCTGAGCTTCTCCAAAGCCACCTTTCAACAGAGCCCTGAAGTACTCAGAGCCGACCCCGTATGAGCCCTCCACCCCGGCCACAGTCTCCCTGTTGGCTGGGACCCGGGTCCCATCGTCCAGCAGCAGGAGCAGGTCAAAATGAGAGACACCGTAGGGACATGTGTCAGCTAATCGAGGCTTTTTCGAGGGAGGAGGTGAAACTCTGCCAGATTTACTGGCTGACTGTGTTGGAAGTGGATTCATAAGTTTTATGTCAGTTTTAATGGGACCGGTCAGAGTCGACAGGCATCCGATCAGGAGAGAGAAGTAGAGCGAGTGGAGCTGAGAGGTCAAACCTGAATTAAACAAGTCGGAGGGAAGTCGTCCACATTCAGCGGGGTGGTCGTCATCCCCATCATCATCTTCGCAGCCGAGGGGCTGAAGAGCCAAGAGGAGACCACCACTGTCCAGGAGGAGCTTCTTCAACAGGGACTTGTTACTGGTAGAAAATAAGAACCTCTATATAGTTCATATTTTATTGTTCAAACAAGTTTCGTCAAAGAGAATGTTGTAAAGGCATAAGTAAATAACTAAAACATAGTGGCAAAACCGCAGACTGCACTTGAAGTAAGTGTAACCTCAAAACAGAAAAGTGAATTTTATGGAATTCCATACATTGTTAATTAAGTACATTTGTCATATTCATATCTATGTCTACCACTCACCTGCTGATTAATGGCAGAGAAAATGCACAGTTCATCTTGTCGGACTCGGAGCCAGACAGCATCACATGTGCAAGAACCCCAGAGCCAAATCCAGACTCACACTGGACACGCAGATTATTCAGAAGAGCGACACCTACAAAGTCAGAAGGACACAATTATAAACTGCTCTTGTACAAAGTGAAAGTGACCAAATTTTGTACATGATCGTATAAAATTCAGGTATCCCCCAGATGTGGTCATATCCACAACAAACAGTCAGTCAACATGAAAATCATCATTCCTAGCTTAATATTGGCTTACATAAAAATACTGTCAGAAGAAGTAAGGTATGCAGACTTTCAATACATTTCTTTTACAAAAGCCCTAGTATCACATTTGCACTCTGTAACAGCAGATAACTTGAGAAACTGTTGAGAATTTCTGCTTTGGGATTAAGGCAGTTCATCTTGTAAGTGCATCTGAGGACAGAGTGACATTTAATGATGTAAACTATTTAAATAAGATGAATAAAAATAATCTTCTTTAAATAGAAGATTAACTACATAAATTAAATAGAAGATTATCAAAAATGTCGATTATTTATAACTTCATAAGTGAACTTTAGCTTATGGTTTCAGTTACTTGATAAGAGCAACAAGGTTCACAGGTCAAACGAGGCCTCTCAGCTGTTCTAAAATTACCGTGTTCATCTTACCGAGCTGTTTAACTTTAGCTTTCACTCGGTCCGTCTGCCTCTCTTCTCCCTCACACCCTCCCTCTCTCTGGCAGAGGTGGTGGTGAATCAGTGCTACAGAACCGGTCCGGACCAGCGATTGCAAACAGTTTGGGTTGCAGCTCAGCCGGCAGAGCATACGGAAGCACCTGCTGCTGGGGTCCTGGTGCTGGGTGAGGTAGTACAGCAGGCCGGACATGACGCCTGAGCTGACCAGAGCGGCGCTGGGGTCGGTGACATGGGAAAAGCGCGACAGCAGCAGCAGGATGGGAGACTCGGCCGTCCAGGGTTCGGGGTGGTATGGGTGGTGGTAAGCGTTCGGACGGGGCACAGATGGAGGGGTGTCAAGAATGACTTTAGTCAGACAAGTTGCTGAATGAACCCGCTGTCTTCTTTTGTGTGGCGATGAGAACTTTGACGGAGAGACGGGTGTTGATTTAGTCGGAGAGGAGATGGTGGAGGAACTAGGCTGGGTTTGAGGTGTGAGAGCAGCGGAGGGAGTCGGATCTGTGACTTTTAATGACGATGAAGAGGAAACGGGGGAAGGCTGAGCTGCTTTCTTAGAAGCAGAGGAGACTGTAGGAGTGGATGAAGAAGAGTTTTTAAGAAAGGGACTAGAATATGGGTTTGGGGAAGAAGTTTGAGGGGATGATGACGGTGGGATCTGAAGAGTCCCCCATTCCCCATCAACACTGGAGGAATCCAGCAGATCTCCTTCAGAAGAAATCAATCCTTCAGACACCAACCATGACCTGGAGAGAGAAATAAAGATGTAAATAACAAACACAGAATAGCAGAACAATAAAGATTTGACTTTTTGATTTGATTTGTCATACCTGAGACTCAAAAAGCTTGATGAACAAAGACCTTGCTCTCGACCAGCTTCCTCCTTCTTGTATCCCTCAGGAGGAGGAAAGTCAAAGGAATCCAAACATGAGGAGGGCAGCAGCTCAGTGGGAGACATGCTGGATGAGAGGCTCACGTCCATCTTCTCAGCCAACTGCTCCTCTCCTCTGGTGAGCTCCACTAGTCGTGCGACAAGAAGAGGGACTAGCCCCAACTCCTGCAACTGCTCCATGGCTGCCTCATCAAAAACAAAGTCTACACAGGCCAGAATAGCGAGCCGGGAAAGTGGATGACTCTGATGAGCAGACAAAAAGCCAATCAGCACCTCCAGTCCGCCGCTCTCCTTCACCTTGGCCCGGTTCACAGCCTCTTTGCAGCACAAACACAAAGCCCTGAGGAAGACTCCCGACTTCAGAGGGTCTCGCTTAACCTCCTCTGTGAACTTCTGAATGACCCCCAGTGACCCAACTAGAGGCCGCAGGCAGCCCTGGGAGCACATGTTGGCCAGCGTCTTAAGGGCCACCTCTTCAAAAGGTTTACCAGACTCCCCGGACGCCAAGACACCGAGCTGAGCGAGGACCCCAGAGCGGGACACCTCCCTGGCACATTCAACACCACAGCCTCGGGTCAGCTCGTGGAGGGTCCTGAGTGCTGCCCGCCTCAAGGCCTGGGGATACTCTGGAGCAATTAGAGGGGCGAGGGCAGATAAGGTCCCTTGGGTGAGCAACGACAGGCGGTTAGAGGGCGTATCTGAGAGGTAGAGGAGGGCCCGAGCAGCCAACTGAGCGCACTCCAGCTTGGGACAGGGGTCTTTGGGTGGAGAGGCTTTGGGGGAGGACGGGGCTGAGGACAGCGACACACAGAGGAGGAGGAGAGGAACACCACCTGCAGAAGAAGAGGAGGCTTGACAATCAACAGACATAAAATGTCCATACAGTTAGACACTTCACAGATCATAGGAGGGCTGCACGATATTGGAAAAAAATGACATTATGATCCTTTGTTTTTCTGTGATGTGAAAAAATGCAGGAATTTTCATGACATCTCTTTTTCTAACTAAATCTTCCTTTTCAGTTTCTTTCCTGTTCCTCGCTCATTTTGGTGTGCACATGTGGAGACTGCATGTCTACAAATTGCGTCTTGTAAATAAAATTAAGAAAAGAAAACTCCACAAACTCTTGAATCAGACTAAATTATAGTTCTGTTGATTAATCATTGAAAATGAAAACAATTATTTACATCTAGTAACAAAAAAAGTTATTGCATGATGCGTTGAGTTAATTTACTTTACATTACACATCGCAATGTTGATGATCAAACCATATATTGTGCAGCCCTAGATGATAGTAACAATTTCTGCAAACATTTGCATAAATGTCACTTGTGTATATATTTTTTTAAAAATGAGACATGTAAAGATGTATCTATCCTTTGATAATGAATGGAACAATAAAAAGCTTTCTGTATGGGTTACTATGAGCTCCTTCTATTATTCCTTATATTTATATATGTCATATTGTGAGAAAATAAAAAAGGGATTTTCCAGTATGTCTACAACTGATAGTCCTCAATATATAATGAGTTAATTTGCCATTTCAGTATCACACCCAAGTAAGAAAGAAGAGTGCCAAAATGTGATGTGCATAAGGAATTAGTCAATATAAAAATAGTACCAAGTGCAAAGCAATATGCGCCATGTGGTCAATGCCTATCCTGCTTCACATATGTTCTTTGAGTACATAATCACACCACAAACAGACTTGCATCTTTAACAGTTTCTACTGCAGCTCCTACAAATACATAATTACCATCAAGAATTCAAGTCACATCTCATTTTGAATGCTGAACTGTCAGCGAAAAATGACGCAGAGGCTCACAGCTACATTTCAGACTTACCAGCAGAGTGGATGAGTGCAGAACTCTCTGGATCCATGGCCAAGTTTCCCAAAGCCCGGGCTGCTCGGCTCTGGATGGTCTCCAGTGCCACATTTCTCTTCAGGATGTCCACTGAGACAGTGAAGAATGTTTTTTACATACATATAATCTGACATTTCATTGTATGTTTTCACAATTAATATATAATTGCAAGAAACTGCCTATAAAATGCAAAAATGAAAGCAAAAATGTAAGCCTCACTTACCTACAATATTGATTCCATCAAGTTTACGAACCTACAATGAAAGATAAATTAAATGTAAGCAGCTTGAATAAATAAAGAGATCAATATTGTATTTTTAACTCCTCTTTTCTCACTTCTAAACGTGTCTCCAGCTCCGTACAGCAGTTGGCCAGGATGCTCAGAGCCAGGTCCAGAGTTTTCCTGGAGCACTCAGGGCGTTTGAGCAGGTCCAACAGGGGCCGCAGACCCCCTTGAGTTCTGAATCGGGTGATGCCAGCCTTGTCACCCTTGATGTGCTGCGTCCGGATAGCAACTAGAGCTCGCCACTGAGAGGCCCTGGACCTCTTGTCCATTTCTTTCCCACCACCTGAGTCTGCCTGGCTCTGTCCCTGAGGTTCAGCTCCAGATCCAGGTTTGGAGAGGTGAGCCAGGCACCAGGTCAACGAGGACTCTGGTGAGGATGGGTGTCCTTCTTTAGAGGGTGCTTTTGAGTGTTTCCAGTCACCTTGCACAGGTGATGCAGCCATGATCCCGACAGATTTATTAGGTTTTACTCTTCTCAGCTTAAGTTGACATTACAGACACAGGGAAGCATGACGAGACGCTTCCAGTGAAATACCGAGAAATTAAATAACATGTCCTCTCACTTTAAATTTAAGCCCTCAAACTAGTGAGAACGTGCTTTTAGTAACTTCAGTCATTTTCTTTAAAGTTTGCACAAAAATAACAGTTTGGTGTAACCAGGAAACTACAGATACCAGCACGAGAAATTAAAATTGTACCACCTGACGCCGCAGTCGCTGCCGGGAGATGGAGTTCCAACCGCTTCGGTCCACTCCCTAAAGAAACAGGCCTACATCGTGAGAAGGCCAACCCGTGTTATTCTAAGTAATGGACGTGTATTTGCTCAGTGTAACGTATTTTTACACATCAAATGACGAATTAAACCTCTATTTCATCAATGTTTTGTTACCACTGGCCGAACAATTTTAGTGAAACAAAATGCAATCGCCTGTGTTAGCCGCTAACGCCATCTTTAGCCAAACAACAAAACAGGGGCGGTCGAGGGAGGGAGCAGGGAGTGAAGAGGTGGGTCGGTTGTTGATATTCTGGGATTTGTAGTTCAAATCTGGCTGCCGCTTACCTCTCGTAGCGCATTTTCTCTCTTTAATAAACTACATCTCCCGTGGCAGTGATAAATACTAGATTGCGTTCAACCGACAGAAGCGTTTAGGGATTGTAGTTCTTTTAAAAGTCGAGAATACCCAAAGGCCAGCTTGTAGCTATTAAACGGACTACATTTTCCAAGCTACCAAGCGACGTTGTTATAGTCATCGTTTTTTGTCGACTCGAGAAAGCGCATCGGTGCTTCTGAGAGGTTGTTAAATTCCGCGATAGACACACCGTTATTAAATAAACAACTTTATATGTGATGTTTAAAAAATATGGAGGTTATCGAGACAATTGTGATACAAAATGCTGAGGTGGAAGGAAAGGAAACAGTTCTGTCCAGTGTGGATACGGACAAAACTAAAACAGGTTAGTACTCAAAGACTGAAGTGAAACAGGTTTCATCCAGTCATCGCATGAAGCGAAGAGGCTCTGATGAGTGCGCAGCATCTGCCTGTTGTACGTTATAGTCAAATACTGTAATTCAGACAATGTCAGGTACATGCACCTGAATTATAAATCATCGGGTAACTGACAGCTTTTAATAGGTGTTACACTGGAGGGGATATGTCTAATAAAATGATGAAACTTAAATTAAAAACAACAACGTTTTGTTCAAGGTCACACATTCATGAGCTAATAAAATGATCCATTTTTGTTTTCATCTCTAGAGTTTATTTGGACGCTGCAGGCTACATGGCACCTTGTCAACACCCGACTCGAAATGGATCAGGCTTTTGACCAGCCAGTATGCAAGAAAAAGAAACTTTGGGAGACGGTTGCAGAGAAGGTAAATGCCAAACTGAGGGAGTCAGAGGTCACTGATGTCACTGTGAAGGCCTATGAGTGTGATCTGAAGTGGAGAAACATGCTGGCCACGTACAGGAAGAACTCAGAGAGGGCCAAGAGGCTGGGGGCCACCAGCGTCCACTGGGAGTTCTTCAAGGCCATGCATGAGGTCCTGGGGAAGAGCCGGGAGGAGATCGAAGCCCAACGCAGGGCCAAGCTCAGCGGGACCAGAGTGGGAAAGGCCATAGCCAGCAAGAGGTTTACCCCCATCCTCCCCACGCCTCCTGCCACCGCCGCCCCCTGCCCCGCCAGCAGGCCTCCACAGGACGTCCTGCAGCTGTACATGGAGCTGCAGGAGAGGAAGATGAACATGTGGGCGCAGCAGAAAGCTCTGGAGGAGAGGAAGATTGAGGCCATTAACAACCTGGCCCAGGCCATCTCCAGCCTGGCTCAGAGTAACAGCACACAGACGCCAAAGGATGGACAGTAGGCCGCAGGAGACGTGGATCTGAACTTTGATTTTTTTTAGCTCTTAAGAAAAACTTTTATGATGCAGCACGAAGAAAATAGTTGATGTTTGTAATATATGTTTTTTAGACTGGTCACGCTCACACTTTTTCACTGTTACAGTTCATAGAGTAGTTGAGTGCCACAGGAAAGTTTCTTAAAAATAAATGGAAAAGGTACACAAAAGTAGGCACTCATCGGTGATACCCTCAGCAGCTCTTGTTTATACTGCAAACAGATTACACAGATCTTTAAAGTTTTCATTTACTGCCTGTGTCCTAAAAGGTGAAATGATCATTTATTTTTATACCGAAAATTTTATTTTAGTTTAAGTTAGAAACCAAGAAAAACTAAAACGGCACACACAAATTAGGCATCCTGCCATCATTGTACCACAGTATCAAATGCATAATATCAATGTCAATACAATACAGGTGTTTTTTTTAATTGATAATTACTATTCTTTCAATGACGGTATTTATTGAACCACTGGTAATAAATGTCTATTTGTTAATACTGGTCACTGCCCTCCAGTGGTGTGAGTAGGAAATACAACACCACGTTATATTAATTTAATCATTAGAAAATTCAATAAATACTAAGAATCATAGAACTCAATTCCATATGTGTTTTTAATAACAGTATTAAGTTGTTTGTTTTTATAGCAGTTTGTGGTCTGGATGCTGATTCAGTATCAAAGCACGGTTCTTTGCTCGATATCACCTCTTGTGCAGACTTTATTATGGATTCCTGTGCCAGTAAATACAGTTCAATAATCACCCATGCAATAAACATTATTTTCATGAAGGTTTTGTCTGCATTTTATTATTGTTTACTGCTTTCCAATGATAGCAGTGCAGCTAACAGGTTTGATATAAATGTAATCAGTGTAAATATTTCTATATATGACTTGTTATATGTGTTTATTACAGGTAATGATGGTAATATCTGTATTGGTTATCATTTTATTGACAGTTTTTTGGTATTGTTAATTTAGATATAATTAAGTACAATACCTAATAATATATTCTTTAATAAATTATCACCCATTCATATTTTTATTTAAGCAATCAGATGTAAACCTGCATTAATTAGGCAGTAGTGTTGTAAAATCATCTGCATACGTCTGATTATTTCAGGTAGTAAATCTGTAGTTAATTAAATACATTAAAGTCTTTTTGGCATGACTACATTTTTATTTGTGATAATTAAACACAATTCTGAGGTAAAACTCGTTGCAGCTGTGGCGAGTTTGTTATCAGCAAACAGTTCTGGAAAAATGTGTCCCAAAAAATTAAAGAAAAACAAAAACACGTCATTCAAACTCTGGTAAACCACAGTAATACCTCCATAAAACTGCAATGTGACAAACCTGAGGTGTGTTTAAAGTGTTGGTGTGCAGACAGACTAAAACAGCAGAGATTCTGTTAAAATAAACCTTTATCTCAGAAGACTGTTATTTACAAGCCATCATAAAATCACGTGTTTCCAGAATCAAAGTTTTTAAACAACAAATCTGCAATCGCGTCACGTCTGCGTACGCCCTCGATATCAGCCTCCATGTCTCCCTCACTTAATATGGCTTCCTCTTCCTCAACTTCTCCTTGAAAAACCTGTCCCATCTCCAAAAACACATTGTGCAGGACACAAGCAGTCAGCACAACAGCTCTGGCTCGGTCATAATGTCCAATATCCAGATACCTGAGCCTTTTAAATCTGGCTTTCAGGTTGGCAACAGCCTGATCCAGGATGTGAAGATGCTCCTCCAGCGTCTTGTTAAACAGTTCCTCCCTTGGTCCGTGACTTTCTGTATACGGGGTTAAAACCTGGGCAGTGAGCGGGTATCCGGCTCTGGCTACGAGGCAGGACCCAGAGGGCATCAACTCAGGCTGCTGTTTCAGTTTGTCTCTCAGAGCGCCGCCTCTGTCCACGTCTGATCCTTTACTGATTCTGCAGTAAAGAAACTGTCCTCTACGGTCACACACCATCTCAAGGTTTAACCAGGAGTCAGGATGAGCCTCCTTCTTCATTCTCTTCACCTCAGGCACTGAGCTCTGCACATCATGCTTCCCTATCGGCAGGCGGATGGGGATCCGAATGTGTCCCAACACTCCCAGGACTTCAGGGACACTTTGTCCCTCGTCCTGCTCGTCTTTTCCAAGCAGACTGGAAAACGGAAAAAGTGCCTCTTCAGCTTCTCTGCCTGGAGAATACAGATAAAACACCAACACCATTATCACCAACACATTCCACTTAATTTCAACAAATCTCCTTTAAACAACAGTGTAATCAACCCACCGACTGGCCACCGGATCTGCTTCTCCTCCAGCATGTTGACACGTTCACAGAAAGAAAAGAAGATCCTGTGGATGTTTCCTTTCTCCAGCTGGAAGCGGCGAGACACCGATCGGTAGCTGACTCGTTCAGAGAGCAGCGTGAGAGACAGGAGAACGGTGTGGGACAGAGACAAACGAGCCCGACCGGCCATCCGAGCCCTGGATTTAGAGCTTTGAAGCAGGTCTGAGATGTACTGGTGACACAGTAAAAATGACAGCACAGTGGCGGTCAGTCAGTGGATTCAATGAGCGTATGAACTTTATCATTACCACATCCTGGTAAATAGTGGGAACCAGCAGGGACTTCTCTCAGCACTGAGCCAGTCGACTGAAAAATATTGTGCAGCTATATGGATAGTCATTTTATTAGTTGAGTCACTTTTTGCCAAGTTGAAGGCCTTCCTCTGTCCCAAAGAACTTGAGAAAGTCTTTGTTACCTGTAATTAGACTAATGTAATTCTTTGTATATGGATTTAAAGCAGTCGTCTCTGCAGTTCTGCAGCTGGCACAACTGCAGCTGCTTGTGTTTTAACAGGAAAAAGAAAGTGTGATCACATAAAATGAGCACTGGTCTCTCTCCACTGCTTTTCAGGTCTGTTTCAAAGTCGATTTTATAATTTCATTGGTTGTTTTTAAGGATTTAAATGGGTTGGTGCCACGTTATTTAGCAGAACCACAACCAAATGCACCTGGATCTGTAGAGATCTAAGCACAAAAGCAGAGCTTTCTTTGCAGTGGCCGCTGCATTTTAGTTCAGCTCTTGTGAATTTTAAATGAGATTTGACTTGAATTTTAAAGCAAAATTCCAAAACAAATCTCTGGCTCCAGCTTCAAAGTCAATAACTGAAGGTGACACAAAAAACAGTATTTCTGAATATTCTTCTTTTGCACCTTGTGACACTAATTAATAAGATTTCATGGATTAACAAAACAATTAAGGCAGAAAAATAGTCAGCAGATTAACCAAATAGTGACAGTAATTATTAGCTGCAGCCCCTCAATATGCTTTTGATTAACTGCAAGAACAGAACTACAAAAATTGCAACATGACTGGTACAAATGAAAAATGTACCGTCAAATGGGTTAAAATCTCAAAGCTAAATGATAGTTGAGATAAGTTCCACTGATCTGTAGTACATGTTTTACTGTTCACAATAGCTGCAAAGTAATGTATAAGATTTGAGAATATCCTGCTAGTGTTTGCTGTAGATGCAATGCAAACAATTCTTACTTTATTTACTAGACTGTTATGTTAATGCTAAACAGTAAGTCGTTTCTTGGAGGAATGTAATATGACCAGTATTCACCCTGACTGCTGCACCGTCCACAGGATCCAGCTGCTCCTGGGACTCTGCTGAATCTTCCTCCGGGAGGCTGCACGTTGTTGCGGTTGTTGTGTGTAAAATTTGGGGTCCAACGGTCGCCTGACTTGGCAGTAACTGTACGTAGATCGTCTGTGGAGGAGGAGGAGGAGGCTGCGCTTCAAGTGTTGCTATCAGGTCCGACTCCAGGATCTCCTCCACCGCCTGGTCCAGCCGGTGCTCCAGCTCCCCCGCAGACAGAGGCTGCCACTCCCGCTCAACCATCTCCAGCAAGGCTCGGCCCGCCGATAAAACACACTCAGTGAAGTCCATTTGTACCGGAGATAGATAAACTAGAGGGCTTTAGAGGGGTTACAGCGATGGACGTGAGTTAAGCGAGTCTGCAGGAGGAGCAAAACTGTTGTTTACTTGTTGCTAGCATGATGCTAATGTAGCAGCTTGCTAACGTGTGCTGCCTTCAGGTGCAGTCGGAAAGTTCGAAGAGTCAGTGAGACGTTGAGGAACCGTGAGCACAGAAACAACGCTAAAGGGAATAGTTTTATTCAGTATTAAATAAATACATACATAAGAAAATAAATATGCCTATAAAATAAATACAGCATTAAGAAAGTCCCATTGAAAATATATATTTGAAATAAGAACTTTTCCTTATATAAAAAAATACATCAAGATTAATTTTATATGAGTAATTATCTATTTTGTGTTGAATAAAACTGCATGCCACAACACTGTCAGCTCTATATTTGCAATTTATACATGTATGTATTTACTTTAATATTTATCTTACTGTTTGATTGCTGAATGTGCTGAGGTTTTGTGTTTTAATATTTGCACTTTCTGGGCAACAAGAGGTGTTGCAATCCTAATTTCATGGTATGCAGAGTTTACAGTGGCAATAGAGGCTTTTTGACCCTAATCTGAAAGTGGTATTTGGTCAAAAAAAATTGACAGCCTATTAAGTGGCTGCGTTACACTTAAGATGATGAATTTGTTATGATATACATTACATTACTCTTCATAAAGCAAAATGCTTCATAAACCATAACTGGCTTCACACCCTCTTTTTTTATATATAATTGTAATTTTAAATGTCTTTTCAGTTTGAACTGCAGTTTAAAGAGAATCCATTAGTGTTTCCATTGACTACGAAAGCACACAAAAACACCACAGTGCACAGAGATGAAAAACAATTGTTTTAATGTTAAATCAGTTACAAGTGCAACTTTGATCATGTCCCACTGTTTAACAGCCTCAATTTGCAAACATGTTTTTTTTAAATGCAACATTAAACAATTTCATTCAACACCCCCAGGTCAGAATATCCATTCCCTGTGGTAAATAATGTTTTTTTTTTATTTTTATTTTTTTAGTTTCTAGATCAAGAGACCTAGTATTACACCTTAATTTGAAGTTTTGATGTGCAGAAGTGTTCCATTTGTTAATTCACCTTTCAATTTCAGAAAACTATGTGTATTAAGGTATTGATGGTGTATAATACAACATTAACTGCAGCATGAAATAAACCAGTGATTCTGGGATAATGCAGCGTCAAATGTGCAGCCTACTACTGGCAGGCACAGCTCAACATTACTTCTAACTTTAAAATTGTTTAATGCTTACTTTAAACAATTCAGGCCACCTATTTAATACTCAAGACATGATGAGCTACAATCAAACACTGGAAAGGAAATTTGATTAGTCCCCCACTACTGTAAGTAAGGTAAAAATAATCAATACTCCAATTAATATTCCATTGATGCTGTGCCTGTCAGTCATTACATTTTTTAACATCAGGTCCAAGTTAGTAACTCACGACTGAGTGCGTTCAGTGTCGCCAACTTCTGATAGTAAAGTACCAAGAAATGTTCGTCTTAATACCGAATCATCTGCCAACAAGTGAATCTATTTTTTTATTTTAGAATAATATTGTTCAAAAGTTCCTTGAAATACAGATAGTAACTTAGAAATTCACAAACTCCTAGCTATTGTCGCAACACATATCCAGGCCAAAGACCAAAAAACATGTTAATCCTAGTAAGTTTAATAAAGAAACACACAAACATAAAAGCCTAAAAATGTCACACCTTATCAACTCCCACTTTTTAAGCCAGCAAAGTAAAAGAACACAAGTAAGGCAGCATCAACCTTACCCCAAATAAAGACTAGAATTCATTAAATACGAGGTACAATTCTTTAAGTTCAGCCTTTACCAATCCCATGGATGACTGACAGTGTCGTGACAAGTCCGTCAGGTATCTCTGAAGGGTCTTGTTGCGAAATTATCAATTTTACTAGCATGCGTTCGCCGATTTCAGGACAAATGAACCACTTTGAAGCACCCTCACATTTACAACAAGGGGAATCCGTGTTTGTAATCGTTTGTGCCCAGCTGAAGATCAGTCGTCGGCAAGATAAAACTTCACCCGCTGAGGCATCGCTTCCCAAAAATCCAACCCCTCCCTCCCCCCGTGTGTCCTCCCTCCGACCCCCTAACGTGGCCCTCGCGTCTACCCGCCCCCTCCCTCACTGGACAGCCTGCTCATTGGCTGTGCTGCCTGAATCCTGGGGCTTCATGACATCGGGGAGCTCTGGGGGAGTGGAGAACGGCTCAATCCTCAGCTGCTCGAATGAATCATCTGGGAGACAAGACAGTGAGAACAGACAAATAAGAGGCAGAAAGTTACCAGGTCAAAACTGAGCTCAGATCGACCTGCTGGGCTCAGACTGAGCTACAAGTCAAAAAGACAAGCAACTCACCACCCAGACGGAAAGCTAATCCCACTGTGGCTGGAGCCTGAGGTCGGGCTGTTTGATTTGTGAAGCCACAATTTCCAAGAGTTTGACTGTCGTTAAGCAGCACGTCATCCTGGAAGGGAAAACATCAAAAAGAACAAAGTAGTGTAGAGGCAGCTGCTGGTTCGCTTCATGTTTATTTTTGCACAGTACACATTATCGCCCCGTTCAGAGATAGTGTCCAAGGCATCCGAGGAGATTTAGGGGATCAAGCTGTCAGTGTGGCGAGTTTTGCAGTTAAAGGGTCGCCTGTTTTACACACTGCGCTGTGATGTAAAGCCTAGTTGGGTTCCTCTGAGGAAGCATGTTTAAAAGTTTTAGGCTAAAGAAGCCCTTAGCTGTCAGGGAACTTAAACTGCAAGACCTGCTTTTTAACACACAGCTACTAGTGAGAGATATGAAAAGAATCCACTGTTATGAACAGAGATGTGGATCTAATAATCTAGAAAATCAATTCAGATACTTCTTGTCCAAATGAAAGAGGCATGTGAGTTTTCATATAATCTAACGAAAGTCACAAACTAATGTATTTTACTAGACTAATGAAAAAAAAATATTAAAATACATTACCATATTGAAATCTATCTCATTTAGATATTGTAGGGGTAACATGTCCATAAACAATATTAGGCTGCAACTAACTATTATTTATATTATCAATTATTCTGGTAGTTATTTTTAATTAATTTAGTTCAGAAAATGGTGATGTAGTAGTTAAATATGCCAATAATCTGTTAATTTGCTTGTTTTGTCTGTCCAAAAGTCCAGAATGCCAAGAGATTCAATTTATGTCATATACTATAACTAAAAGGAGCAAATTCTCACATTTGAGAGACTGAAACCAATGAAAATGATAGAAACTATAACTTGACTATCAATAGTTACCAATTATTTGCGAATCACTGCAGCTCGAAGTGATGTAGCTACTCCTTTCAACGCAGACAAGTTCACATTGTCTCAGAGTATATATTGTAAAATAGCCAACACTCTGCTCAGACAGTTGTAATCATAAATGTGAATTTTGTTAATGCTCTAATCCTACACACTAGACTAACAGCTGGGTATCAAAAACAATAACACATGGAGACGATGTTAACTAATAGTTTGCTTGCAGAAAGCTGAAACCAAACAAACAGTGCAAACTTCCAAGTAAGAGTTATAATATAATTGTGCTCAGACTGTGTAATTTTTTTAATAACCTATGCAGCCAAAATGACCTCTTAAACTGTCACGGGAATGTATAAGCAATCGAACATTTGCACATTCTAAACAACAAAGGATGTTCCAGCCTGGTAATTTATTTCACCTTATAAAGCCTCTGATCTTCAGGTGGCCTCTTTAAAATGCCCTCCACAATGCGCTTCAGCTCATAGACTGTGGTCGACTCTTTGGCATCTGTGAAGATGGTCGTCTTGTGACGTCGAATCATTAGAAACACATCCTGAAGTGAGGTCAAGCGACAGAGAAAGAGTCGAAGTCAGACAATGATGACTTGTACAGATATTCAAATCACAAAAATGAAACTGTTGACCTTGTGAATGCTGATTTCTCAGACATGCTGTAAACCTCTTATTCATATTGTTGTGAGTGAATGAGCTTTAATCAGATTCTTTCAATGCAAGAGAACAAGCAAGATAGGTTGTATCTAGACTGGCCTTCAATTGCTTACTTCAAATCCACATCCTCTACCAAAGAAATAAACTAATTTGGTGTAAAGAATTACTCCTATAAAACTTGCAGAAACTGCTTGATGTCATCAAGAGGTAAAACCTTTACAACTTTAAAATATTCATATATACACACATTTCAGCAAAAGCCATGTGGTAATGTGCAACATGACAAATACAAATAAAAACTCTGGGTATTCAGACCTGTTGAAAAAGGTACATTATGTATATGAATTTAGTGGTTGGGATGGGATGTAAAATATTTTCATTGTCTATTAATCTGTTGATTATTTTCTCGATTAATCAAATAGTTGTGTGACATGTAAAATGTCAGAAATAAACAAAAAGTCATAGTGTTTCACAAATTTACAAGTTTTTTGTAAAGCTACAAATTACTGATCAGAATATCAAATATAATATATTATAAAGACTTCTGATAATAAATTGTTAGGTGTAAATGGGGATTGCAACAAATAATTGGTAGCATATTTTCTTGATTTATCATTTAGCCCATCATTAGAAAGTAGTTTTTTTTAAAAAAAGAAAGAAAACTCACGATTTACTATGGAAAAATGTCTTGTTTATCTGATTCAGTTTAGGTGATTATTTTCATTATTGATATTTGTCCAAGAAGCCAAAAAACATCATGGAATCAAAGAATTTAAATTTTTTTTCTCTCAAAAAGCTACTGAAATTGATTAATCAATAATTAAAATAGTTGGCTATTGGTGTAATATTGACTATAAACTGATTCACCCTGCTACTCCTCTCCGCCAATGCTCAGATAAATAAGAAACACTAAAATAAATAATACATATACACTACCATTCAAAAGTTTGGGGTCACCCAGATAATTTCATGTTTTCCATGAAAACTCACACTTTTATTCATGTACCTAGCATACTACCATATTTGCATATTTTGCTACCATAACTGCATAAGGGTTTTCTAATCATCAGTTAGCCTTTCAACACGATTAGCTAACACAATGTAGCATTAGAACACAGGAGTGATGGTTGCTGGAAATGTTCCTCTGTACCTCTATGTAGATATTCCATTAAGAATCAGCCGTTTCCAGCTAGAATAGTCATTTACCACATTAACAACGTCTAGACTGTATTTCTGCTTAATTTAATGTTATCTTCATTGAAAAAAATGCTTCTCTTTCAAAAATAAGGACATTTCTAAGTGACCCCAAACTTTTGAAAGCCAGTATATGTGAAACACATTACACACAAACATAAAAACAACACGGGGAATCCTTAAATTTGCTTGGTTTTGATGTACAGTATATTTTTGTAGGTTTATGACTTTAGCTCTATATTAGTGAGATTAATATTCATAATGAGGAATACTGTTGGGTCTCAGCTCAAATGCTTATTATAATCTAGTAAAGTGGTATTTTACACACGTTTTGAAGGGTTTTAAACCTCAGTATTAGCATTACTCAGTTAAATGTACACCATAAACAACACTGCAGGGTCTCAACCCCAATATGTAACTTGTTTGGTTGGTTTGTAATGGATGGTAATTTTATTTTTCTAATTGATGCACTTTGGCAAAATGCCTGTTCTTCAAATGTACCACAAAAATACCATGAAGTGATAAGTTTTTGCAGTTCCATTATGAATTAAAGCAAAAGCAAAGAGGTTATATAAAACAAGACATATAAGTCAGCCCAAACTTTTTGGGAATTAAGTTCTGCTGTAGAAGGATCAATTGTAAACAAATAGGTACTGCGGTAACCACTAGTGGCTCAGGTTAAAATAAATTTAGACACGTTTGTTGACTCGATCTGCCTGTACTAACCAGGTTACATGATATTATGCTGTGTCGGGGCAGCAGCAGTGTTGATGCTGGCAATAGTAGCTTTGTAGTGACTTGGCTGATGACTTGAGTTTATGAGTAAGCCAGTAACACTCGTTTACGTTACGCCGATCTGTAACCACCCAGCCAGGCGTTTAAAGACCCACAGTACAGCTGCTAGCTAGCGTCATGAAGCTTAGCCGTTAGCCTAAGGTGGTCCTTAAACCAACTGTTAACGTTAGCTACAGTGGCTTCCTCAATAAACTGATTATCACAACTGTGCGCTGATAAACTAGTATGTACTAAACATATTTTGTGTTGGAACCCGTCTAATGTCAACATAACCACCTTTCACTGTCTACCCGAGCATTTTAATCTAAGTTGTGTCAGAGATGATAACGTTAGCCGAGCTACAGCAGCTACCGATAACTTTAGCTAGTTAGCCTTCCCGCGGCTAGCAAGCTATTTGATCAAAAACAAAGTTTGTTGGTTTAGCTGTCACTTAACAAAAACTATGTCTATGCCAATGTTCTTTGTTTGGACCCCCCTCCGCTAAACTTGCTATCAACTTAAGCACTGTAAAGCAATGTCGAGCGGCTATGAGCTTGGTTAACCAACGCAGGGGAAGCTAACCCATGCTAGCAAGGGTTAGCTAAACAAAGACATCAGCTTTAAAATGATAGCTTTGTGACAAGCTTGGTTCACGACGACATTTTAACGGCTTACTTAAGGGTTTGATGACTAACTAAAAGTACGGTTTAGCTGGTCAACGGGACATTACACTATGAGCTGTATCTGTTTTCCTCACTCACCATTTCTTGCGGTTGGCTGCACACAGAAAAAAAAACCCTCCACTGCACAGCGACAACTGTGAGATCACAGCAGCATCAGACAGCTGCAGCTCCACTAACAACCAGCTGATGGCGCTGCGGGAGCTTCACCGCCTGAGCCCTGCAGGAAACATTTTTGTGCTTATGTAAACTATTACAGAAAAACTATGAAAGATGGAAAAATACTAAAATCTTAACATGGAATTTACATTTTAAACAGCTTTAAAGGTTCCATATTATATCCCCTTTAAACATGTGTCCAGAGTATCTTTCAAGCCTTGCATACTGCAAAATCTGACCAGATTTAGTAGGACGCTTCGTATTTTTGGCATACTACATTTGATCAACTGTGTATTGGGCCATATTATATCTTTTTCTGGCATGCTATATAGACTGGTAGTATGGATTTTGGAGTGAACCCTCTTTTCAGTGAATGATAGAGATCCACAATCCTAATATAAACCCTAAAGCCAAAGTATTAAACCCATTTTATGATCTATGGAGAAAGTAAAGAACAATTTTTAAATATATTTTATGGGTTTCTAGACACTCTGGGGACGCATGCATATGTTCAAAAACAATTTAAAAAATGCAAATTCAATTAAAGCTGCAAGCAGCGTTGGACGGGTCCTCGCATCCTTGCTGGTCGGCGAATCCACGCACGTCCACCAGGTGGCGCTATGACTGTGGCTGTATTTCAGCATGTGTATGTCATCAGGGCGGGACTCTGATCATACATGTAAAGTTTGAGGCAGATTAGAGTATGTTTAGGGCAGTTACACAGCAGTTGATGTGTCATGGCGAAGCATCAAAGTTCAGGAGCCTGCCATGGCCACGCCCTCAGACTTTTGCAGAGCATTTTGATAACTTTTGATCACCCATGTGTGTAGTACATCCTGGCTGAATGTCATCTCTGTCGGTGTTACCCTGTTTGAGTTTATAGCTTTTCAAAATGTCTAAAAATGATCAAAAATTTAAGTTTGGTCTTAAATTCTAGAAAGAAGAAGAAGATTAAAGAAATAAAGTATCTAACAAAATGCCATTAAATCAAAGGGAAAAAGTTAAGACAAAAAACATTTATAAAGTAGGACAAAAAAAGACGTAAGAAAATCAAGAAGTTTATTTAATAACTAAAGATGTAACTTTGTAAATAAGTGTTGTAGTCTATTTCACTTATTTGATCGATAGGTGTAGTGAGAGACAGGCAGACAACGGGGTAGAAATAAGAATGAGGGCAACTCATACAGCACGGGGTTGCGAGCGGGAATCGAACCCGGGCCTCAGCATTGGGGACCTAGTACATGCGTGAGTGGCTTAACCCGCAGCGCTATATGATCACACATGTTGCCTGTCAGCAAAGGTGTATCAATCCAATAGAAAGTCTAGGGGTAGGGTTGGGGTTACAGTGGCAGGTCCTGACAGTAGCAATGTACAAAAACATGGATATTAAATTTACATATTTTCATAATTTAATATTAAGTCAAACTAGCCAAAAAATTCTTAAAATGAATGTGGGGTTTTCCCGGTGGATTTTGGCCGTGCTATATATAGAGCGGCCAAAATCCAACGGGAAAACCTGGGATTAATTTCTCTTAATATTCGGCTGCTTCGTTTGGACATTAAAAATATTTATGTGTAATATTAATTTAACCCTATTTTTGCATTACTACTGTAAGGACCTTGCTCTGTAACCCTAACCCTACCCCTAGACTTTCTATTGGATTTATACACGTTTTCAAGGCCAGAACATGTGTGCTCATGTAGCTTTACGGGTTACGCCTCTGACGTATGTACTAGGTCCCCGACGCTGAGGCCCGGGTTCGATTCCCGCTTGCAACCCCGTGCTGTATGAGTTGCCTTCATTCTTATTTCTACCCCGTTGTCTAGCTGTCTCTCACTACACCTATCCAAACAAAAAGTGAAAGACACTAGTACACTTATTTGCATAGTTCAATGTTTCTTTACAAATAAACACCTTAAAGACAATAACACTTTTACTAGGATTTAAACACAATTTACTATGAAAACTTTACATATACAATTACACATTAAAATCTACTACAAGTTCTTAAAATTACAAACTACAACAGTTTATCTAAACATTTAATAGTGAAAATAAGATTTTAACTCATCACATCCAATAATACTTTTCACTCAACAATTACACATTAAAAAGACAAAACATTTGGACATCTAATCTAATATTATAAAATCATAAAGAATGACAAAAGACCAAGACTAAACTTTTAAGATGAATCTAAAAACAGACTAAAAATTGGAACAACACCACTGACACTTTTGAATATCTAATTACACAGAAGACACAATAACAAAATCCAAAATAACAAATAAATTTACATATCTTAGAACGTTTTCTATTCTGAAACAAAAACTTTACGCTCTTTACGCTCTTTACGCTCTTTACGCTCTTTACGCTCTTTACGCTCTTTACGCTCTTTACGCTCTTTACGCTCTTTACGCTCTTTACGCTCTTTACGCTCTTTACGCTCTTTACGCTCTTTACGCTCTTTACGCTCTTTACGCTCTTTACGCTCTTTACGCTCTTTACGCTCTTTACGCTCTTTACGCTCTTTACGCTCTTTACGCTCTTTACCTTTTTCAGGCAACCTCTGGGTTTTGCCAGGAACCACCCTTCAACTCCAATCCACTGACACTCCACACCACAGACCACAACCTTTCCACTCCACTATCATCCTCCACAAGGTTCCCAGTGGGGATTCGAACCGTGACCCTCCACATGACAGACACACAACCTATGTGTGAGCTATCTTTCACACAAGGTCCTTCGTGGACTTTGTTGTAATGATGGTTGAAAGAGGTTGTCATACAGCCAAAGTATGTATATATTGTAAATAAAGCTGCTGTAACAATGTAAATTTCCCCTGGAGTGGGGAGAAATAAAGAACTTTATCTTATCTTTATCTTATCTTATAAAGTGTCAAAAGAGCCCTGGGCTGGATTCGAACCAAAAACCTCCTGGATGAGAGGCAGATAACTTACCACTGCACTATCCTTCCTACTGGGTGTAACTGTTAGTTTTCGTAAATGATGGTACACAAAACTATTAAGGAGGTGAAGATAATAAAGGTACTAAGGTGGATTTCAACCAGGAACCTTCAACATGCCAGGCAAAAAACTTACCTCTACACCACCTGTCCTACAAGATGCTGCTCTAACTTTGCTTAAATGATGCTAGCAATTAGTACTGGAGCATCCAAATGACACATAAAAAGTGTGAGTGGGGATTTGAACCATGGACCTTCAACATGTGAGGCACAGAACTTACCTCTGCACCACATTTCCTACAAGGTGTTGTTGTAAATTGGCTTAAATGATGGCATCAATCAGTACTGGAGCAATCAAAGGACAAATAAAAGGTGTGAGTGGAGATTTGAATCATGTGAGGTACAGAACTTACATTGTAGGTTTGTTTCTGAGACTGAATAAACCCAATCTCATCTGATCTGCAAAGCTAAGCAGGGTTGGGCCTGGTTAGTATTTGGATGGGAGACTACCTGGGAATACCAGCTGCTGTAAGCTTTTTACTTCTCCTCACAACCTGAACAAGACACTGCTGGTCATTCACTAGAGACAGCTATCAACTAAAACCTCTTGGTTTCTTTATTATACACTCTATGAGGTGGATAAGCTGCAGCTCATGCTGATTTATTGCTGGTTCTGGTTGAAGCCAAAGAACAAAGGCGTCACCTGTTGGAGCAGCTGATGTCCTGCAGCCTCTTCACCACAGAAAGCCTCTGACAGCTTCAATTCTTTACACTCTGACTGCAAGACACCAATCACATAGGAACATATACATGTGTGGAACAAAGAGCTGAACTGACACTCAACATGTGTTTGACCATTTATTGATAAAGACATTCAAACATGTCTAGAGATAGAACACCAACGCACGGTGTAAGAAAGGTCAGAACAGACTTCACCTGCTCAGGAAACTGAGGTCCTTCGGGGTGCAGGGAGCAATTCTGAGGACCTTTTATGGTTGTGTGGTGGTATCAGCCATCCTGTATGGAGTGGTCTGCTGGAGCAGCAGCATCACGGCTGCAGACAGGAAGAGACTAAAGAAACTGGTTAAGAAAGCAAGCTCTGTCCTGGGCTGGTGTTAGACAGGAGGATGATGACAAAGCTGTTGTCTATCATGGAGGACATCTCCCACCCCCTGCAGGAAACACGACCATCACCGGCAGCTCCTTCAGGGACAGACTGCTTCACCCACGATGTTTGAAGGAGGTCCTTCCTTCCTGCAGCAGTCAGACTGTGTTCAATCAAACCTGCTCCCAGTAGTTCAGATCACCCATGAAGTAACTGCAATAAAATGTAAATAAGTCAATATGTGCAATTTCACAAGTTTTTTTTTTTTTACAAGCATTTCTATTTCTTCTCTAAGGAGAAAGCATCTATTTATATCTGTGCACTGAGTGCTGCTTTTCTTTTTACTTTTTTTCCTATCTGCTACTGCCACACTGAAAATTTCCCCACTGCAGAATCTACCTATCCATCCATCTATCTATTGTCCATCTACCTCCCGACCTATCTATCCATCCATCCATCCATCCATCCATCCATCTCTCTCACAGATATGGGGGTTGATTCACCTGTTCTCAATCACCTTAATCCACGAAGGCCCGGTTCTTCATTCTTCCGCTCTCTGCCAGACCAGAGACTTTGAAACCAGAACCTTTCTCCTACAATTAGTCTGGTTTTCCCTTTTTGTTTTCACCTTGGTTTAGTTATCCTTTCTGTGTTGGTTTTAGTTTCATTCGTTAAATAAACTCCTTGTAATCTTTGACCTGTGTCTGCAGATGTCCTGTGACACCAATGATCCCATCTGATATTTAGCATGTTTTCAATTATTGGTCCCATTTCTTAAAAAAAAAAAAAAAAAAAAAAAAAAAGCCCCCTGAAATCTGATCAGATAAATGAATGTGAAACTACTTTGGGTCTGCTGCAGCTGCCTCCCTCTGATCTTGTTCCTGCCCACAGCACAATCTGATCAGTGAAACACTGAAGGACAACTTCAGCATGTAAAACATAAATAAGCAAAGGCTGCAACTCGTGATTATTTTAATTTTAACTTAACTTTATGTGCTGTTCAAAAACTTTATTTTTTCTGCAAATGTGTAGTGATTCCAAATCTTGGTTATTGATCTCCTTGATTACAAAAAAAATCTGTATCGACCCGGAAAAAAAACAAACATGTCAGGCACCCTATGATGTTAACTGTTTGCCTGAATGTTTTTGTTTAAAATCCTCAGTAATAACCTTTGACTGGTTGCTCTTAACCCTGTAAAACTCACTGCTGCAAAAATACAACATCAGCTTATTTTTTAATTACTATTTTCTATTATATATATCTGAAATAAACCCTAATCTGGGGTCTGACAGCAGCGTGAGGTCAAAGAAGCTGCCATCAGCTGCTGCACTTCTGTCCGTCCAGCAGATGGAGCCATGGAGCTGCAGTGAAGTGAAGAGCAGCACAAGGCAACCACCACTTCCATCCACTGACGCATTCAATTTGACTGACGCTAATGTTTTATTGACTTCCAACCACTAAACCAATAAAAGCTGCAAGCAGCGTTGGACGGGTCCTCGCATCCGAGCGGCCCGACTGGCCCACGCATATCCACCAGGAGGCGCTGCAACTGAGAGAGTAAAGTTTCAGGCAGATTGGAGCATGTACAGGCTACTTACACAGCACTTCCTGTTTCATGGCGAGAAATCCAAAATGGCCGCCAAGTGGTGCAAAGATGTGATTAGGGCCGGACTCTGATCATACATGTAAAATTTCAGGTAGATTGGAGCATGTACAGCTGAGTTAGACACCAATTCCTGTTTCATGGCGAAGGATCAATATTTCTGGGGGTCGCCATGGCAACGCCCTTAGACTTTTGCAGAGCATTTTGATAACTTTTTATCAGGTTGGGCTGTTGCATATACTGGCCAAATTTGGCATCTCTCGGACTTACCCTCACGGAGTTATTAATCTCAAAAAATTTACAGCTAATTCAAGATGGCCGACTTCCTGTTGGATTTACAGTATGGCCGTGATTGACTTTTTTGGGTTTCCTGATGTGCTGAATATGCATACAAAATTTTGTAGCTGTAGATGAAACGTCGTGCAAGTTGGCCTAATGACCAAATTTTCAATTTTCCAGGGGGCGCTATGGAGCCATTTTCCCACACACATGTGCAACTCCCCTAAAATATCAAATTTTTCGCCAGTCCTGATGAGCGTGCCAAGTTTGACACGTTTTGGGGTATGATAAGGCCGCAAAAAATGCAATTCAAAAAGCGGGAAAAGAAAGTATAATAATAAACCCTAGGGTTTCAATAGGGTCTTCGCACCATTCGGTGCTCGGACCCTAATAATGTGACTCCTATAAAACCAGTCTTTCACCTTTTTAAAGTAAGCGAACAGTCAGTGACATGCAGTGATTAAGATACTTGGGTCAGGAATTGGGTCGTTCAGTATATCAGAACAAGTCAACAAAAAATTAAGTTGTCAGTCTGGTTTTGAAGGGAGCTCCCACAGTCTGAACTCAGCACAGTAGTTTTGCAGGATCTTCTGAATCATCAACATGCCTCCCTCCCTTGCGAGGCAAACAGGTGTGTTTCTTTTCACTGAATCTTTTGTGTGGGAGGACTTAATTTCCTCCTCTCTGTGTCTGTACAGCTTTTAGCACAGTGAGAGGGACAGCTGGACTGACAGAGGCTAAGAAACACCCACAAATCACGGTACTTAGGATCAGGATTTGTTTTCTTTGTCGATAAAAATGCGATAAAGAAGTAAACACCTGAAAACTTGCACACTTACATAGACAGACTTCTCATACTGTACAATAAGTGTTCCAGAAGTGTCTGTTTAGTAGGTGCTTTGTATGAAAGCTGTTTCATGACCCCTGAAACCTGTATGTGAAGGTGCAGCTGTTAACCTGTTTGTCACATTACAGAGCTAAGTCATCTGCAAACAAAAAGCCTTCAACGTCTCTTTGTATGATTTAAAATCTCCTGTGTAGGTGCAGATGCTTAAAAGATGCAATTTTTCTGGTGCAGATGCACTAAAAACTGCATTTCAAGTGTGAATTCTGACATATATGAGCATTTATAGCAAATTGTAAACTAGTTGAAAACAAGCCATCGTGATGACAATGGTCTCAACATGCTGATAAATCACTTAATTTTAAAAGTGTGCTGATTATACAAGATTCATTTCTCATATTTTAAACCCAGCACCATAAAGGCATTTTTGTTTAAAGAAAGTTTATTAACATGTTTTACATTTTATACACACAAAGCAATAACCAATCAGGCACAGCTGCTGTAACTTTGCCAGGTCAGATGTTTGAACTGTTTGGAGTAACTTACATGTAAGAAGCGGCAAACATATTTAAAAAAATTATCCAAATAAATAAAACATGACCATGTTCTAACAGCTTTTGTTCTTGCTAAAGGCCTGTATTTAGTTCGTCCTGACAACATCAACAACTGAAATAAAATGCTACATTCATTAACATGATTACGTGAAGACTGAAAATGACCTTCCACTGATTTAAGAGACAAAAAAAGACAAAACGCCAGAACATGTTTTGGACCAAACAAGCGGAACATTTCAGCGAGTCCTTGGGAGAGTGGAGGATGCTGTAGAGGTTCCATCTGCAGTTCCTTTTCAATCGACAGACTCCTGGTCAAACCATCGAGGTTTCCACTGTTCATTCCAGCACTGACATTCTTTAGGGATTCAGAGTACTTCCATGACTGAAAAATATTCCTCTTTACTGGTTTTCTAAGGACACTGAGTCCAGTTTGGCTCCCAAGTCAAGTGACCTGAAAATAATACCAAGTAAGACAAGCTGTATATTACTGTTAAGTAAAAGTCTCTGGAATTCAATGACTTTATCTTCCTATAAAACAACAATACGATTCACAAATTCCACAACCCCCCAAAAAATGAACGTTATGTTAAAGTTTCAAAGATAAATGCAAACTGTGATGAGAAATTTCCATATTTTGCCATTTATATTCACATTTACTACCCGTTACATTCTGTGTTTTATGTATTAACTGCATGCTGTTTCGTGTAAAGAGTTGTCACATTTTTCATTCACTCCTAGTTTGTTGCTAGGAGCAAAGCTTGACCTTGATGTGCAGAGGAGGTCTCATCTGGTCTCTTAATCAGATGTAGTTTCAAGAGCAGTTTCAGGGAGGAAAAAATGAAGCCAGACCAACATAAATAATTCTGTGAAGCTTCAGTTTGTCTCATTACTGAACAAAGCTTGACTGAAAGTGACCAAAGAGTCTGACCCCCAGACTTCATATGTGTTGTTCTCATCCCATGAAGGCATTATTATTGCAATAAATAACTATGATGAAAACTTGTATTTCTGTGAAGTTACATAAAAACTTCGAAGATGTTCAACTTACCGAGTGAACTTCTATCTAACCACGAAAACACTCTCTCGGATCTTGGAATAAGCGTGCTGTGGAAGAGAGAGGTATAAACACAAAAGTAATGTTGCCGTATATACAAAGAAAAGTCTTATTAAAGCTCAAATGTTCAAACCCTACACTCACATTCAGTCCTCTGGGGGATTGGACAGGCTTTAGTCCCTTACAGCAGAGCACTGAGAAAGGCCTCTCCTTGGTGGCTGAATGCTCTTTGAAGCACAGACTGACAACCTTGGCAGGAAGGTAAACGTCCCAGTCAGCTGCATGCTCCTCTATTAGATCACTGACCATCCTGTTGGGGAGCCACAGACAGAGAAGATGTCAACATGATGAGAGAAAATCCAGTTATAGAACTTAAAATATGCAGCAATTTAACTGCCACTCACTGCAAAACCAATACGATTTTTAACATTTGTAATTAAGATATAAATCAAATGTCTTTTCCTAGTCTCCTTAACTCAAAAGAATGAACTGTTTAGGTCATAATGTAATGATCGCTAAATATATTTTACTTCAATTAACTGTCATGTTAATGTGACAAAAATGTGTCAATTGGAAAAACACCAGAACAAACAAACACGTCACAAGGTGTGACATGGAGAATGCCCAAATTATACTAAAGAATAAAGAGACAGTAAAACATAATGGAAAATGTTCCAAGCAGAAAACAACACAAATACTGTCACCACTATTCACAGAGCGCTCTATTTACAGACCTGTTAATCAGCTGTGGTGTGATCAAATCTGCAGTGCCGGTCTGCTGATGATAGACCACAAGAGCCACGGTAACCTTCAGCTGATCTTTCAGTTCTCGGTTGATCTGAAACGAAGACACATTCGCACAATATTATAGTGGTTTATCCTAAGGAGAAACACATACTGTCAAGTGAGCTGAAGAAAACAGTTTGGGGCATTTCATAGTTAAAACAAGGAGCTGGGATTTGCTGCTGTTGTATCGGAGAGAAAAATCAGTAATTGCTCTTCCTGGCCAAAATAAGACAACAATGGTTTTGTTCTATAGGATGTTTCCTCATGTTATCAGACAACTCAAGACAATTGTATGATTACGGTCTTTTGATGTTCAAAAATACTGCTGACAATTGACAAGAGGACTATAACTATTACATATGAGTTTAATTATGTTCAACTAGGGTGAGGCGACGAGGTTAAAAGATCATTTGATGATCTTTTGGGTCATATGATGACCGTATGATGATCTTGTGGAGCAGAATCACAATCCACAATCTGAATCACAATTCTCCCCACACATTTGAAATCATGTGATAACATGACAAAGCATCTCACGTCAACTTAAGACTAAAGCTCTGATCTTATTCTAAAAGTTCTGACTGGAAATTACAAATTTCCTCCTCTAGTCAGAACTCATAATCCTCGTAATTTATCCATTGTAACACTGGTCCTTTAGCTGCTATTCCACTGTCAAAATAAGCCACACCTTCGAGATATTATGCCAAGCTACCATCATCAGATAACCTGCTGCTACATTCATCAACATACTTCAGCTGACTTTAGGCACTAATGTCTCATTAATACCAAGTCCAACTTAATAGAGACTTCCGAAGGATCTGAATTTTCCAATGGTAGTTCCGACTTTGATGCTGATATAAGCTCAAGTTCTATGAGCAGTTTAGTGACAATGCACTTGCCTTGTGGACTATGTCATGAGGCAGTCTGGACAGGATCCTGAGTGGGTATCCAAAGTGGGCGATGACGTCCACGATGTTCTTCGCCACATGTGAAGGGAGGCACAACTGCATCGGTACCGCTTCCACCCATTTGGAGTAATAGTCTGTCACTGTCAAAATGTATTTGTGTCCATTCAGTGTTTGGGGAAGTGGTCCTCTGACATCCAGACCTAACCACTGCCACGGCTCCGTCACCTGCAAACAGAAAATGACATCACGCAGGTGTGCAATGAGGTCACACCGATAAGTTTTATTGTATTTTATATTATTCTATTACAACACCTCAGAATCAGAAGTAGTTTTACTGCCACATTGGTTTTTACATAAAAGGAATTTGACATGGTGATTTGGTGCATTACAGTAAATGCTTACAAGTCGTGTATTTAAAAAAAATATTAAAAAGATTTGCAAGCCAAGAAACAGTAGGTGTTATAAGTGAAAAAAAACAGCAATCATGTAGCAAATTTGAGGACTTTAAAATAAAAAAAAAGTAATAGAAATATCTACAGTGTGCAGGAATGAGCAAAATATTTGCTTGAGAATGTGCAAATTATTCATGTTAATGTTATTACTAATATAATTAATGTAAACAACTTGAGAGGAAGTAATCACGCTGGAAAAGACCCACCTCAATCACATTTTCAGGGTCTTTTTTCTCTGTCTGTGGAAAATTATTGAAGAATGTGTAATTATCATAGTTTAAAATACAAAAACAAGATTTTAAAAAGAATCCAGAATGCTGTGTTTTATAGAAATGAACAATACTTACACTGACATTATTATCTGGAGCCCACTGAATATTCTGTTGATGCAAGTGAAAAATTACACAGAGACAGAGAGACAAGTTGCAAATAAATACAAAATTAGAAACTGCAATACTGAAGATAAACATCTGACAACAAACAATAGATTTAATGAACGTCATATCAGAACATTTACACAAATGAGATCATCAGGTTATCAAAGTAATTATATCAATCATATTTTTAATAAATCATAGCACCTACCTGTGGTACACAGTAATCACCATGAAAGAAATGTGGAAATGACTCGATCGTCATCAACCCTTCATCAACAATGATCCTCCATTTGTCTGACTTCTTGGGGTCTCTGATAAAAGCAGAAAATGTTCACACACATTAAAGATATGACAAACAAAATGTATAAATCAATAAAAAGCAGAACAGACATTTTGTTACAAAATTTCTACAGCTTCTGATGCTGAAAAATCACACAAATGCACGAGCTGATCCAACATTGTAAAAACTTTAAAATACATGGCATTCATACATGTATAACAAATATTACTACAAGAAGCATTTTCCCAGTTTTAGCACATTTTACAGATTAAATTCATCACAAAAAACTGTCAATTGAAGCCTCAATAAACAGTCATTTTGAAGGTTGTGTATTAATGAGTGGACAATGAAATATTACATCATTTAAAAATATGAGCTTTAAATTGTGTGTTGTTCAGTGTGAAGATTTTGAGTAAGTCTTGTGTTGTTGCCTTTCGCAAATGTAAACAAAGAAACAAAGCTTTGGCATTTAATTTTCATACTTTTAATATATTTTATTACATGGGATTTGGCAGGATTAATAATGGAGAAATCATTCTGTGCCAGATATTTACTTATTGTCACGTCTTCATGGAGTATAGTGACTTGGAGATGCTAACTCAGCTTTCCATCTGACCTTAACTTCCAAAGAAAGAGTTCAGGGGGAGGTGTGAATGTTAAAACCCACATACACACAAAGACCAGGAGGCAGAAGTGGATCCTAACTCTGCAGCAACTTTAGAGCATCACAGAAAAAGGAAGGAAGTGTTTTAATGGTGTAAATTCCAAAGTACGTTTGAAACTGACACAAAGCTTAATGACACACAGTAAACATTTTGTTAAGTTCCCTGCTTTGTAATCAAATTTCACTTTTCAGCATCTCTGAAGCAGAGTAGTCAGGCCTCTCAGAGAGGAGTCTTGATCGAGCACTTTAAGAGAAACAGACCTCTGACAAAGCAAAGTTAGAAAAATCTGGTTGGACCTATTAAAACTATGGAGATTTGGCTAACCACAATTACTACAATAATTACATCTGACTTGAAAAATCTTTGACACAAAATGTGGAAGTTGCACCCCTGCATACTAATTTCTGTTACAAAGCAGACACTCTTCTCCGCAAACATGAAGCATTACTTCTAGCAACAAGAAAAGCACCCAGAGAGCGCAGACCTCTGAAAAATTCTGTTCATTCCCCTATATGGCATTGTCAGAAATGCAGCATTTTTTTAAAATAAGTGCAGCATTTGTTTATTAGTTACTGATGATCAGAAATCACGGGAAACATAGAATGTGTCCATTTAATATAGATGTTTCCACAAACAAAATGACCTTGCACTGAGCACAGGCGTGTGTTATGCATGTGTACGTTATGTACGAATACTGTATCGTGTGACCTAAATATGTAGCAGGCAGTGGGAATTGATGGGACTCAGAAACACCCCCACAATTTAATCAATTGTCCCTTGTATTATTTCTGGCGGATAAGTCCTGATAAGTCTGCAGCAGTCTATTTTTAGTAGGATCGCAATCATGTGATCATCAGCAGGCAGCTGTAGTGTTCACTTGTCATGGTTACAGTGACGCTGTGCCGCTATCTTGCAATGATACAGAAATTTATAACAAATCTGTGAATCCAGACTATAAGCCACATCACTGTGAAAATCTAATCAGTTGGTCCTTGCGCCATTTCTGACCTTCCCTGAAAATTTCATCCAAATCCAATAATCCGTTTTTTTAATAATGTTGCTAACAGACAGACAGACAGACAAACCAATGGCAATCGTCACATAGCCATGCTCCTTGTTGAAGGCAAAAAATCAAACACAATCGAAACATGATGCTGAGTCCAGTAAAGTCTATGAAGTTGCCACTGATTCATGCTGTGATTAATCCAATTGGTAACTTGTTGGTGAACTACAATGTTTGTCTTTGTTTCTTTGACCCAACACAACAACAATCCTTAAATCTTGATTGATGACATGACAATAGAGCTTGTAATTCAATGCCTATTACCTTAACTGAATGTAAACACAGCTCTTTGTGTGCAGAGTAATGATCTCATTTATCTGTACACAATGTACTGAACAAAGGCAGAAAATCCACTGGCTTTGATGGCAGAGAAGCCTGATCTAGTAGCAAATACCTGCATTTGCTTTTTACTTTTTTCTGTGACATTAATGAATTCTAATTGATGAGGTATTGTTGGCGTTACTGTTGATTTGAGACAGAGGGCTGAGACAGCACAAAGCCTCTCTGTCTGTAGTTACATACCCAGGTGGCTCCTGCTCTGTTTGGCTGGAGTCTTTGTCCTGGACGCTCCGCTTTGCTGTGGTGGGAGTGGCTGTGGCAGACTGAGCTGAATCTTTCTCTGAGGCTTTGGCACCAGGTGGCTAGGATTACAATACAGAGAAAAACAACACGTATTTTACTCAAATGTTTGAAATTAAGTTTGAAGTGGTTCATGATTAGTGCATTGACATTAAGGTAAAACAGCCTGACAGCATTAAATCAAATGTGTTTGATTTTTAGGCACAAATGAAAAAATTCCTCCTCAATATTTAAAGAACATTAACTAATAACTCCTGATTAAGATCATTTAAACAATGAAATGTCAGTGAAGGACGGTCTCACCTTGTGTCGTTTACGTCTTGAGTTAATGGGAGCCTGTATCAGGGAGGCAAAGACAATAGCATAAAATAGATTTTTTTAAAAACCTATTAAAAAGTTGAGGACATTAGTGGAGCAGTCTTCATCTGAAACAAGTTTTCTCACTGTTTTATTTTGGTATCAACTGTAAATACAAACCTTCTTTTTCTGTGTGTTGTCAGTCGCTGGAAATAGGGTGGGAACTGCATCTTCTCGGAGTGTCACACTTTTGCCCGTTCTGTCGATGTATCGCTCTTCAAAATGATTGATGCACAGCACAGAGAAGCGAGTTGGAGCCCAGTCCTTCCACTTCATGTTGACGAGCCATTTCTTGAGTTTTCGGGGATTGTACAGGGGAAACCTGTAGTAACACATAACTCATTCAAACAGTCCTGATGAGGAGGATAATGACATGTACAACTCTCTCCTATGTGAAGGAAATGCAGCACTGAAAGCAAATTAAAAGATGTTAAAAGTAAATGCTCACGATTTAAAAAAAACAAACAAAAAAACTATGGTATCCTCTCGATCCCTAATCGTTTAATATACGGTCATATACTATATGTTGGGAGCCATAAAACAGAGGTAGATTTAGCAGTTCATAAAACACAATTTGATTACTGTTTTTGCACTCAAGTCTGATATTCTCTCATGTATCCCCTCAGTTAAGTGTGTTGATCACTTTGGCATGAAAACAATTTCTCAAATACTTTGTCAAACATATCTAGACCAACGTACTCTTCTATGAGAAATCAGTATATCTCACCGCATTGACTATTCATCTTCAGCGTATTTACTCCCAGCAACTGCACTTCATGTATACAACAAGACTGAGGTATTTCATGTAGCTTCATTCAAAAAAAAAAGCATTATCCTGTGTCTTTTCTTAAAAAGTACTAGTATAATATTAATTACTGTTATAATAGTAGCTAAGATAAAACACTGAGACGTCCTGGAACAACTTAAAGACACTAACATCAGGCTAATGCAGGTCATGTTGATACTTTTGTTTGTTAGCTTAACTGTTACTTCTGCTAGCTAGTTAGTTGGTTTATCGCAGAAAAACTACGTTTAATATTGGACACTTACTTAAAAAACTTAACATCTGAATCGCTCGAGTCGTCGCAGTTGTAGGCACATTTATATCTTCCCATTTATTACACGATTTCGGTCAATTTGCGACCAAACAAATTGATGTTGTTGCTAAAGCTAAAGTTGTTTGACAGACGCGGTCAAGCCGGAAACGATACACGAAATCTACATCCGGTTAGAATTTTCAAAACTATAGTCGCATTGTGTGTTTGATCATTTTAAACGAGAAGAAAACTCAAAATCTTACTAAATTATTTTTGCATTCTTAAGTGTTTAAAATAATTTTTTTCTTGCTTTATATCGAATCCTCACGAAGTACCTATATTCAACACCATTTATTACTTCACGTATTTCACCAGAGAACATGCTTGTTTCCTGTTTTACCCTACAGAATGTCGCTGACTTGACAGAACACTTTATCCCGCGGATGTTGTCGCTTGCTTTTCTTCTTCGTGGTGTCTAAATTGGTTCTGGAAGTTCAATACTGCCTCCTTGAATGGAAGGTGGCATATTAATTGGTATGTCGCATTTATACACAGCTAAATTGAATGTTTCTTTTACAGTAAAGAGCTAAAACAAAACAACTTATATTTCACATTTCTATTTACCTTTCATATAAACCAGGTTCATTTACCAATGTGGCCTGTTGACTGTATTAATTTATAAATTGATACATTAACCCTGTATAGATTCTAGAGGCCAAGGTGCTGACTGTACTTTATATATTATAGTGGGAAAAGTCTTGAGTAAATTTATTTTAAGAGATTTGCTATTATTGTTCACCTTTTCTCTTCTGCTAAATTGCATATTTTGTGAAATTTTTTTCACTGCATTTCATGTGCAACCTGTAATGCCAGCATTTTTCAAAAGTGTGGTTTTGGCACTTGTGGATTTTAGTATCTTTGTATCTTACACATTCTATGTAAACAGTTGGTGGGATGATGTTTTTTTGTAATTTATATCTACAATTCTACAGTTTCATTAAGCAGACACGTTTATCCAAAAGTGATGTACGTCTGAGAGTTGTATAGTATGCGGGATACGTTCATTGGTTGCAGAATTGCAGCCGCTCCCTATTTAGGACGACTTATCCTCAAACCAAACCATTTGCCTGTTGAAGGTTTAGCACTGAAACATCACAAATAAATGTATTTTATCCAGTTACAATGAATGTGAATTCTTTTGAAATTAAAGAGTTTTCTGTACAAATAGAGCCATTTTTTGTTCTATGGATTGTACCCATTATATTTTCATGAAAGAATGACTCAAATAAGACATAATTTAAAAATATCATTGTTTAAAAATCGTTAAACAATGTGATATAAACAAACAGAAGTAGCTGCTCAGCTGGTTTTTGTTTTCCACTCGACTCTCCACTCATCCCAGTCCAGCAGAGTTCTCTTTATGTCCCATCCTGCAGCTTCAACACCTGGAGATGATTTGAGCAGAACCATGGATCTGTTATTAAAAATACATGCGATACAGCTGGTGATTTGTAGGTTAAAACAGTGCTGTGTGTCTGCTAACCTCGAAGAAATGGACTGAAAATTGTGTCCATCAGCTTGTGACTCTCGTGCACCATTTCCCAGTGACCTTTCAAAAAAGAAATAAAAGCATGATCATGCCTCTGTGTGTAAGGTAACATTTAAACGTCACTTGAATGCAGACAAAAGGAGGTAAAGGCTCACATTGCTGTTTTGGTGAGGAACATGTCGATTCTTTAGGGCTCAACATGCTGCTGAGCCACACAGCCTGACACATCGCTCTGATTTCATCATGTACTGATGCTTCTGGTCCCAAACAAACACATACACAGCCTAAGAAGAAGACAGCAGGGTTAAAAAATAACTTTTAAGATATGTTACTTGGCTCTTAAACAATCTGCTGCTGTGTGGCAGAAGGTGGCACACACCGTTTCTGATTCCTAAAAGGTAAGGCCTGTCGTTTCCCTTCAAAGCCAAACTGAGTTCCTCTGGGCTGCAAAAAAAGCAGTTACATGAAAACGCGTTGAGTTTTAAAAGTGTAAAAGCAAAAATGACTGTTTATATGAAATTACCTCTGTACGATCTCCTGCAGCCTCACCCCGAGTTTGATTGGCACAGCTTTCCCGAATTCTGATAAACCAGAAGGTGATTTAATAATACATGGACCAACTCAACAGCTGTTTGTCTCAGTCACTACAACAGCTTCTTTAGAAAGTCAACAAATACTCTTTTTTTTTTTTTTTTTACCCAAAAACACCGGCTCTCTCTGATTGGCCTCTAGTGGATTCAGGATTCGTTCATCTCTGAGGTACTGCTGCAACACGATGGAAAGCCGCGCCTCGTTGAAGGTTTCCATGACAACTGAACGCACGGCTTTGTAGTTGGCGAAAAGATGAAGGACGGTGAAGAGGAAGAAGAGGCTGAGAGTCAGTCTGAGGAGCAGACAGAGGAGAGAATACAAGTGGATGGCATTAAAAACATGACAGCCTCTAAGAAGACAGTACAGTTAGTGTTTTAAATTAAAACTAAGGGATCCAATATTCACTATCTTCCTGGTAGTCTGCACTTATTTTTTTTATCTGATTTTTGATGATAAAAGCAATTCAATCAAGTTTTGTGTTTGTTATTCTAAATTTTAACAGAGATTTGTGATTTTACTGCAAATACATAATGCTGTGTTTTATGTACAATAACTTTCACGTAATTATTGAAGCCATACATAATTTCACTTTCATACAATGAATATTTTACAGACTACAGGCTCTAGAAGAACATAGCAGTGGATCATAATTTTGTGCTTTTTAATTATTTTTTTTCCAGCATTTTTTACCTGCACATTTGCTACTGAAACTGTGACAGACACCGTGGTGCTTAATGTTGTTTCTAGAAAAAAAAAATCATGCTGAACGAAAGAGATTTTGGTTTATATTGTGACATCTGAAGCAGACGTATAACTGATGTGGGTTTTTTTTGCATGGCTTCATTAAATATGCAAAAGTTACTGTAAAAAAACAACACAAAAAATGGTTGTTTCTCAGGGCATCAGGTGATAGGTACTGATTGATTTTTCATGGAAAGACCCTGATTCTAAATATTGATTATAAGTTATCAAGGAGACCAATACCCCTGATAACTAATAAACTGTTTCAGAGTACCGGCATTGAAAAAACACACTGGTCAATCCCAAAAAAAGTGTTTCTTTGTATGATTTTTTACACGTGGCATTGATACAGCAACACTTACACTGGATTGTCAGTGACAAGGGGAATGAGGATCAAACTGACCAGCAGTCCGGCCAAATTCACCAAAGTCTCCTGTAGGAAATCAAGTAATACATAAACTGAGAAACATGATTTTGTCACAGCAGGCCTTTTTAACTGAGACATTTTGACAGGTAGCCGCAGGTAAAACAGAGATGTACACAGAAAAAACATTCAGTGCAATCATGCACCACAGCTCACTGGGACACTTGAATGGAACAGAGCCTTTATTTACCATATTAGTAAAACCTGTGTGGTGGTCAAAGCTGCTGTGAAAAGGTCTATTGTATTTTTATGTAGAATATGATAAGCCACAGCAAAATACTGCTTTAAGAGTTTGTGCCTTTATATTTATCTTCATATCATTGACTACTTTTCTTTCTATATTTTAAAAAAACAACACATGAATGTTCTTCTGTGCTTCACCAGAAAGCAACCTTCAAAACAAGCTGAGCAATGCAGTAGGGAGTTCACAGTCCTACATATAGGGGAGACTAAACAATCGCTTTACAAGTGCATTACAAAACCCAGGACAAGACTTAACAGTCCACCTACATCTGAAAGATAAGAGACTCTTTTGAGGACAGTAATGTTCACATGGAAACAGAAGACAGATTGTAAGAGAAAAAAAGAAACAGTCATCTACAAACAGGACTGGGGTCTATGACACCACTTAGCAGGTACTTCTAATGCAATAACGAGTTCGCTTCCCAGACAGTTCCACCTCTATTATCACCTTGAGTCATCTGTCTCTAGGCAGTTTCCCAACCCATCACACCTCGAGGCATGTGAGTCTGTCCATTAACCGGACGTGAGTCATGTGATCATGGTATTTCAATAAATACCACTCGGGTTAGAACTGAGGAAGCGTCTTTCATGAGAAGTGAAGTGTCTTCAAGAACCAAAAAGAGAAGTCTCGTTGCTTTTTACTGATGCACTCAGGATTACTGCGACCTAGATAAGTGAGAATCTCCACAGACAGAAATGGGAACATGGCATGGACTTTGGTACCACAACTGAGCAGTACATGAGCTGTAAAGCACCTTCACTGTTCACATCGGTTCAATCAGATGAAAATACAAGTCCAGTTACCTGACTGCCATCTTTAGCAGAGATATCAGCCATGTTGTCTCTGCGAGCCTGGTGAACAGTCAGAGCAGCTCGAGTCGCACCGCCGGCCACTCCAACGATAGACTGAAGAAACATATAACAGTGCTAAGTTCAGTTTGTGAAAGTCAAACTTAAATCCAGCAAAGGAAATATAGTATGTTTATCAGTTTTATTACATGATTACAAATAGTAATCTTGTTTCTTGTCTCCATTTCTTATTAGAGTTTCAGTTTATATTTCGAATAAATTTGCTACCCACATCAGCAATCTGTTCAGTGTAGAAAACTATTATTAATGAATAAATGAAGGATTTTAAGCCTTTAAAGTTCAAAAGAGTAACTTTGAAATGCTTTGACTTTTGACACTTTAAATGAAGGTGGGCAGCTCAACCAAACAATGATTCTGCTTTTTACAATCATTTATTTTAAGTTCCTTGGGTGTGCAGTGACCCAATAGTTTGCAAGCAAAAAGCATTCATGGATAAATGCAACTTTGTGTAGCATAAATATGTTTCTTGCTTTTCAAAATGTTTACTGCAACTCTGTGGAGGGTTTCTGACTCCTATGTCTGAAAACCACTAATTCAAGCCTCTGTTTCAGGTGTCCGGTCTCTTTTTCGTAGACTGGAATTATCTAACGAATAATCAGACGAATAATAAAAAGAACCCTGATATGGGCTCAGTTAAATATTGAGTATTTAGCTTCAGGGACAGATTAAATGAAGGCCTCATTTAACATTTTTACGTTTTTTTTTTTTTTTTTTACCTTGAATATCCCTGCAGTGCAAACAATCAAGGTGAAGAAAGCAGGAAAATATGGAGCCAATATTTCCATGAACATGGCAATGTCATTGAGAACATCAGCAAAAAGTCTGGAGGGGAATTAAAAGGACATTAGCTGGATTCATTATAACGGTTGAACTGACAGATTTTCCAAATATAATGCATACCTCCACTTTTTGGCCTCAGAGTCCAATTTGCTCCTGGAACAAGGACAAAGAAACTGAACACATTGAATTAAAGCTCCGGAAACTATTATTGAACTGAAAAAAACACAGATATGAGCCTACCCTTTCCGCCAGGCGAAGAGGATTCTTCCCAACATGCCAGTTCCATCTGCAGGTGGAAGCATTAGCTTGCAAGTTACTCAAATGCAAGCAGGGATGGTACAAACCAATCACGATTCATGTAACTTTCTGATATTTTTTAAATTGTTCTACCTCTTAATAACCAGGTAACTGTAGCTGCAGCTACTGTCGCCTCCTGGTTTCCAACACCAACACCTCTGAGAGACGCCTGAGTGGCCAGAGTTCCTGACAGGGAGCTGGAGAAAGCCTGAGAGAGAAGGAAGAGTAGGAGTGAAGGGTTTCAGCCTTATAACACTGTAATAATAATAATAATAATAATGATAACAACAATGATAATAATAAAAACTTGATTAATATAGCACTTTCCAAAGAAAGGATTTACAAAGTGCTCTGACAAAGGAAAAGCAGGATACAAAGTATGCACCATGACAACAAATAAGAAAAAAGCAACAGATGCAAAGATGTAATATCGAACTTTTATTTTCCACAAATAAGAAAATGAAAGCAATACAAATTTACTGAGGAATGGGCAATGAAGAGATGACATCACACAAAAGTCAAGGTCAAACGATTTGAAAAGAAGACACTGATTCTGTGAGCGAGGCAGGTTGTTCTAAACCTGAGGGGTCCTCACAGCAAAATCATGGACACCTTAAGATTTAAGCCTCAACTTTGGAACAGTAAGAAGGACTCCACCAGAGACTACTGTTGTCTTTTATTTTAGGAAATGTTTTGTTTGGTTTCTTGTTGTATTGCACAGTCTTATGGAACAGTCATTTTGCTTTTCACTATCCCTACGTTATGAGCATGTGATGAATAAAAGTCTTGAGTCTTCAACTAGACCGAATAAGATTTTTTTCTTGTAGTATTTTTTTTTGTCAACTTTGTAAAAGAAAACAACAGGTGGTCTAATCCAGAGCTGTATGTCTGTGTGTTGTTGTAATGCTGGAATATTTAGTAATGATCTGTGTTTCTGGTGTATCCTCTACTTTACCTGCACAGTATCCCAGAACTGGTACTGCAGGTAATCACCGCTGACACTCTCTGGGTAACCTTGAGGCAGAAAAACACTCTGAAACAAAAGGCGTAAAAGTCAGGCTGATGTGTGTGAACAGTAAATGTAGCTGCAAATAAGCACAATAAATCCTTACTTTAAACACTCCAATAACAGAGTTTCCTCTGGATTCGCCTTCACTCCCATCCCTCCTCCTCTCCATCACCCCATCTTTACATAAATACTTCCAGGACTCTGCACTTCCATATCTCTCTGTGGCCAAAACCACTCCCGGATCTTTCTCCATTTGCACCTTTAGGAGCGACAACAACACGGAAGCTGACGATGTTATCAAACTAAACGAAGCTGCAGTCTGAAGTCTGCTGAAAAATGCTTAATTAAAGCTCATTTTGAGTTAGTAGAGGGAGTTGTGGCTCACTGCAGACGTGTCGTTTCCTCCTGTTGTGATTTTCTCTGCTGTACTTCCGTGTTGTTTTCCGCCTTTGCAGTTTCCTGATTCCTAATTGGTGGATTCTGACTTAGAGGCGGAGCTTCTACAGAGACATGCGCACTAATAATAGACGATAGTGAACAACAGAAGTTATGAATCTAAAAACTGGAAGTATTATAGGAACATTATTATGGTGTATTTGGGTTTAAATACAGCTGTTTTTGCATTGCTTTCCTCATGCATTTGCTTTTGGATTTGTTAATTAATTTTGATCAACACAATTTGAGATTGTGCAAACAAACATTGATGGATTCAAAGATGATCATTTTGAGAACACAATTTTTACGAAAAATAAATAAAAACTTACAGGCACCATCAAACAGCCTATTAATTACAATGCTGTATTTTTATCCATTTTTAATTTCAAAATCATTATTTGCTTATCATAATTATAGAGTTTTGGTCTTTCATGTAATTTGATTTATGTGATGTGTGACATTTTGTGTTTGGTCTTCATGCTTTAATGTTAGGTTTGGTGTGTCTTGCATTTGTGTGGTTTAACTGTTTGACTCTCAGTTGTTATGTTGCCTTGTGGGTATCCTGCTCTTTGAGTTGTCTGTCAAAGCACTTTGAAAACCCTCTTTTAAATGTGTTAAATAAATACAATTATTACTGTTATTGTTGTTGCCATTGTTGTATTTTTCCTCTTAAATTAAAAATAATTTGTTGTGTGGAGTGAACAATCCACTTCTGGGACTGCATGCATGCATATTTTAATCCTAATTTCAATACAAATGAAAAAGTTCAGTAAACTACTGTCTTTATATTAGTCACAGTTTCTCTTTCATGCCAAGTAATACAAACTCTACTACAAACAGAAAAGGATCTTCTATTTTCAATTTTCTATAATTACTTTCTCCCAAATTTTACAAAAATCTCCAAAAATATGAGCCCACATAAAAGATGATTTAAGAGCCCTTTATTGTTATTGTCTGACAAATAAAGTAGCAGCTAAATAAGAGATAGAATAAAGATACCAATATAATAACATATCCCGCACGTATCATTATAAACAACAGGATACAAATATTGAAGGTATAATATACGGCTAGGCAATAATATCATTAATTTTAAACGTCAGTATGCGAATATCAAAATGCACTACTGTCCTAAATATTGAACTTTGTAAGAACAGATGTTGATGTGTGAGGATCACTCAGCATCTGGAATCAATGCATGCTACTCTTTATGTACACATTTGTTTAATGTTCGCATTCTGATAACAATTTAAATGCATTTCATTCTGTGTAAATTTACATCTGATGAGTTTTTATTGCACATAATGACTGCCCTGTACATCGTGTTAAACATGTTTCTTACTGATCTCCATGCATATTGCACTGTCATTTTATTTACTCACACTTTAAACTGTACTGATGATACAGAATAGGTCAGGAAATGTGACATGGAGGGTTATTACAGGGTAATTGTGATTTAAATGATGAAACAGCAATTTCTATATGTGAGTGTGCAAATAAGGATGTTCCCACAGCTCTTCCTGGATGGTAGGAGGTTAATAAAAGATAACATAAGTTGACATGAGCTGGGTTGTTAATGATTTTTGTAACTCTGTTTGAGCATCAGGAGTTGAAGATGTCATCAGTGTCAGGCAGCAGTGTTCCAGAGGAAGTGAAAAGCCTCCTTCCTTGATGTTTACATCCAGTTAACAGTAAATTTATACTTCTGCTGAACCCTGGCTTCCCACTTATATTTCCCTTTATGAGATTTAAAGTTAGAAGGGAAGAAAAACACACAGTGCACAGGCTAATCTGACTTTGTGTGTCCCGTCCCTCATTATAGCTGCATATTGTTACTCTGACTACAATCAGTTCAATCTCAAGTTTCTACATTTTTGTATGGATGCACCATTACATGAAAGCAAAACATACTGCATTTCTTATGCAGCATTTCATACACATTTCTCTAAAATCCATTCATTCTTGAAATTAGTGTAAACTTTGAGATGTCAGCTTCATTTCAAATAAACCTGTGGATTTGAGCCTGTAGCTTGTCATCACGTGTCTGTACTGATAAACCCAGAGGAATAAGGCATTTAACATTCTTACTGAAAATATGAAATTCAAAAGTTTTCAATGCTAATCTATTTCATATTTGCAAAGGAATTAGTTTTCCTGGTTTATGTTTTTTAGTAGTAGTAGTAGTAGTAGTGGTAGTGTGTTTTTTAGTAGAGCACCTTCAGCTCATCACCAGTTTCTTGTTGTTCTTCTCCTGTCAGTGTTGCAGAGTTCTATTCTCACCTATGTGTCTCACAGTGCAATAAGTCGCTTGAATGTTTTGGTATTCACAAGTCTTTGACCCACACACTGTAGTAGCAAGGTGAAAGGTTTACTTCAGACCCTCAGGTTAGAACATTATCAGGAAGGAAGTTACAGAATAATACTAATATTAATAGTAAAATAATCTTATACCACGTTGTTAAGTGTTATTGTTAGTCAAACTCTTGGTTTGATCAGTTATAACTGTTTGCAAACTATTTTATAGGTTTGAAACAGAGTCAGCAATTTAGTGATGAGACAAGGCAATGATCAAAGAGATTTAAAAAAAATGGAAATTACAGGCTCAGTTGAATCTGTAGGTTAAAGAAAACATTTAGTGCAAAAGCTTCTTAAGACCCTCACTGGTAAAAATCAATTCTTTTACCTTGTTACCACATGGTGCCACATGCCCCTGTACCCTATAAACACTATCATAAATTCATGAAAGCAAATAAGACAATAATAAAAAGTAAAATTATAAAACAGAGACATAATTGGTAAAAAAGAGAAAGAAATTAAAGAAGAAATAACCGAATAAGATCAGTTTATAAAATATTGGTAATAATAAATAAGAAATAATGTTCTCAGATATACAGATTCAGACTTAAAGGGTTTCATACCAGCAAACCTAAAGAAACAATCCTGTCAACTTGCAGTGTGGGACTCTGTATCATTATTCTTCTTCAGAACTGGTTTCCAAGTCTAACATGCATGTCTGAGCTACTCCAATGTTACAGCTTACCACTGTGTAATGCGGAGTAGTTTTACGGTGTTTGAGTGGAGCTGTAAGTGAGCTGGTGTGCTCGAGCTGTGGCAAGTGTGTAGAAGTAGGTGGAAAGAGGGGTTGGAGCTTCACAGATTTACATATTCTAAAGGAAGCAACAGTGTAGAATTGCATTTAGGCCATTTTAATGCAGAAAGGGATGACTTTACTGGACAAAAACTCCTAAATAAGTAACTTTTATACAAAGAGATGAGTTTTTAAGGGCTTAATCAACGACCAAAGGAGGACCTTCAAGCAGAGATTAATTCATCTGATGATATAAATAACAATCGGATGCAGAAACCAAGTCGTAGAGCTAAATCAGTTGGATGAAAAGTCCCAGCAGGTCCCTCCCCTTCATATTTTCAGCATGAGGGAAGGGCTGGTTAGGAGTGGGTGGCGTCAGCTCTTATAAAAATGAGTCAAGGGGTGTCTTATCTCTGTGTCAGAGAACAGAGAGATGGGAGGAGATCAGAAAAACGTCATAATAGTAAACATTAAAGTGACGTAAGATGTAGTGATTGTTTCCGTTGTGTTGAGTGGAAGACGAAAGTGTGAGATCTGTGCACTTGCTAAAGGTGAATTCAGACACCTTTAAAGTAACAAACTGGAATGTGAGCGTGTTTCACCCCACGGCGAGACAAGTGCTGACACACCTTTACTAACTCTGGAATGTAGAGCAGAAAATAAATGAGGTAAAGGTTGCAGTACTGCACAGCACGTCTCAGTGTGACTAACCAGGCACAGAGGAAGTCTAACCTACAAATACGAGGAACACAACATGAGAACTAATGTAACAGTGGGAGGGAAGAGTCTGACAAGTGTCTGAGTGGGAGGCCGAAAGAAACAAACCTGCACAGTAAATGGGCGTGGAGGTTTCGCAGAGTTTCATTTCAAGCTCTCCTTCCCATCATTCAACAACTTATATGGCTCTGGGATTCCACAGATTCAGAAGCTGTTGTCTAATACGGTCACAGGAGTGTTTGGACGACCGCATGTGGGAATTTAAACTTTTATGATTTTAAGGAGGACGTTTCAGATTGCACCTGTCACTGGAATCTTCCAGAGGAGACAAGAAGAAAATCCACCTGCCGACCATCTCACTGTTACTTTAAAATCACTCTCATAACAGAGTGGACAGAGTTTGCTTCACTGAACAAGTCAGCTCACATTGATCAGGTTTGTACTTTAATTCAAGCTTTGAACAGGTTTTAATTGCGTCAAGCTAACAATGACATCTTCACTCCAGTTGTAAATACTCTGTCTTGGATCCTTAAGATTTACTTTATAGAACAATAAGTTCCTTAATCAGTCAGCTCATATTAGCTGCAGTTAAACACACTGTGACAACACTCAATGATTCACAGGTCTGTGTAATATTACATGAAGATCTCAGTTCAACACTACAATGAAACATTTTCATCTGAAATGTAGACTATGCTGCTGGGCTTGTTGGAATCAGGGATCAGATAAGCTGCAGTTCATGTTGACAACTTACCAGCCAGGCAGGAAGTTTGGACACTTTTAAAGAGTAATCATACAAGTTTTTCAACTTTTTTTTTTCAACACTGACACTGCTCTCTGTGTTACGCCATTTAAAAGGTACTTTCTGTTACTGTGGAAATACCCAGCCTTCAAAGATTCCCATGCTCAACAAAGAGACAAAACATTCTTTCTGGGTATTTTGAAGAACATGTTTTAACTTGTTGGGGACATCACTTAAAAACAGTTTTGTCCAGTTCTGGAGTAAACAGCTGAATAACTACAACTGTTCAGAGTGAACTCATTATAGTATCAGAGCAAGCTAAACACAAGCCACGAAAGCAACGTGGGAACACAGTTTTCATATTGTTGTGGCACAACTCAGATCACAATATGCACTGCCAGAGAAGTCATTAATAGGAAGTAACAACATTTGTCGCAAGGATGAGATCAGAGAACAATTTCCAACTTTGATATTCCCTTTGGGCAAGTGTTGGCATCCAAATGATACTCAGGTAGGCGAGATATCAAGATTTTTGACACAGCACACTCTACTGTTGGAGTTTGTTCTCATCTGTGGCAATATAAAGGAGACTTTTGTTTAAACAATTGCAACAATTATAATGAAACTTCCTGTATATTGTGCTGTTATTAATAATCTCTTGTGTTTCTGTATGGCTGTAAATCCTGAAAAAGATCTGTCAGGCAGTAAAAGGAAGTAACAGCGTTTGTCACAAGGACAAGATTTAAGAACAGTTTCCAACCGTCATATTTCCTTTGGGCAAGTTTTAGCATCCAAATTATACTCAGACAGATGTTTTATCTAAACTCACTAGTGTCAACAAAATGCAACTGTTTGCATCAGTCTATCTGAGATATGACAACTTCCAATTAAACTATATTCAACCAGCAAACTACATTGAGTTAGGAGAATTTTCCTTGACAAAAACTAGCACAAACACAAGTTTTTAAGGTAATTACTCATAAAATGTTAATTGCTCCAACCTGTATTTTCATTTTATTTAGAAGGAATTTTAAGTGTTATACACTTAGTACCATAATTAATGTAGTAATTCAACAAAAGTTGGCAAATTAGATTGGCAAATTAAAAAAATTAAGTTGCCCCTGTGTTAATTGGGTCGGGGAGGAGACCTGAAATCCTGATCCCAAGGTGAAGAAAAACAAAGTTATCAAGCCATTTCCATTAAGTTACCTCAACTTGATTTAAAAAAAAAAAAAAAATCAACAGAGAAATTTGAGTTTAAATACACAATTATAATGTCAACACAACCCATCAAAACAATGTCTTTAAAAGGTTCATCTGAACCAGTAAATTTAGATTTTTTTTTAAATCTTGCAACCATGCATTTAATTAATGGGTGGGATTAGGTCCCTTGAATTATTTCGTAGACGTTGGACATTGCACATCCTGTTATTAGAGTTTCTTCTCATATGTGGTCATTTGTTTTAGTTTTCCTTCAGTATAACAAAGGAGAGACTGTCACGACACCGAACAGTTGTGATTATGTACAAGTCACAAAACCAGAGCGGTAAATTAATTTTAATGAACTAACATTTACTTAAGCAGGGTTTGTCCTTATATAAAAGGTGAAACAGCCCCTTAAAACTCCCTTTATCTGGAAAAACAAATAGTCCTATCAAGTTTAAACCACAACGATCGGCCACTCATACGGCTGTGTACGTTCTAACTCAAAACTAGCTTTAAGAGGTTTGATATACCGTATATACATATCACCTAAACTTGTTCTCTAGGTCAACCTCTCTTACACTCAATGTCATATTTTACAGAAATGTCAAACTCACCTCAGACGCGTGTAGTGATGGAAGAAGAGGTCCCGTTGAATACCGTACCAGGAACAGGCGACGCACAGAATAATGACACTTGTGATGAAGTAGTAACCAGCAGCCCCGGACAGGACGCTGCTCTCTTCTGCACAGACAAGCATCACAGGAAACTGGCCATCTGCAGCATCATCTGTGGGCTCTCCTGCATCGGAGTCAAAGCTCTGATATACTCAGTCAAGGTATTTTCTCTTTTCTTTTCTGCCAACATTTTCTTTTCTTTCTTTTCCCTTTGTCCAAAGGAGAGGCTCGCATTCTTTTGAAGTCACACTCACATGTCCTGAAGTACACTCTCAGGCTGTTCAGTGTAAGGGACAGGGAATAAGACCCACAGTCTTCATACTGTCTAACACCGATTAAAGTTCAGCTGAAGTTAATGTCGCTGCAGCTGATCATTTGAAAAATTAAGTCACAGGACTTTAATGTACAAGAAATAGAAGTTACTGACTTGGCTAAGCCAGGCAGAGAAACAGTTACTGTAAGAGTTTTTAAGTACTAAAAAAGACGGCAAATTGCTTGATATGAACTTGAAATTGACTTGATTTGTTTACTGCAGACTGATAAAGCCTAAAACAAATTTGCAAATGTAGTCATATACAGTGTATTTACAATGTGGACTCTGCACTTTTTGTTCCGTCACTTATATTAAAATGGCTTTAATATATGCAACAATTATAGCAAAAAACAACAAAAAAGGCAAATCTTCATTGCACATTTAGACTTGTGAGTATTCTTCTGATGTCCATGAGTAAAGATGGAAAAAGAAAAGGGCAGATATAAGGACCAGTGTTTAAAACTGTGCAGTTGATGTTTCCCAGCTGTAAAAACAAACACAACTGTATGTCTTCAGTTTTTACACACATAAACGTCACCTCCCCAACACCTTTTGCACTGATGCAGCCCCATATCGTCACGCTCCCATCTCTGTGCTTCACTGTTAGGACCATGCATTCGCTGTGACAGTCCTGGAAACGTTCATGCCAAACAGTCTGAGCCAAAATAAGTTTATCTTGATCTCATCGGACTGAAGAATGTGCTCCCAACATTCATCAGGCTTCTTGCTCTTTTTCTTGGACGCCGTTCATAGAGGTTGATGTTATGGAATGTCTTTCATACTGTCTGGGCTGTCACAGAAACTCTGATTTCCGCCGATAACTATGGTGCCAAATCTCAAACCATCAGTTTTTCAGAGAAAGATTGTTAAAGTGGCATCATTTTAAGACAACAACCACTGCAGCTCTGATTAGTGTTACTATGATGTGTTTTATTTATCCCAATAGTTGCTGCAACAGATTTTTATTTGGACAATCTCACACTTACAAAATACTAGTCTTTACAGGTTGTTTTTGCAATTTAGTTTGTTTCAGTGATCACAACTGTATGTTTTTGCTGCATCGAGTTTCTAATTTGGGGCATTTGTTTTGCATTGCTCATATTAGGAAATATTCTTCTTGTCAACATTGAAATAATACAATAATTTAGAGCTGATGCAATTTGAAATAATTTGACATTTATGTGATTTTGCACAGCGGGTGTACTCACTTGATTACGCTTCTATGCAGCTGTAAATGCTGAACAGAGGTCTAAAATAAAGTGTTGATTTTTTACGCTGGTTTTACCCTTCGTTCTAAATATTGTCCTGTCTTTACTGCAACAGGCCGAGATGTCGAATGATCCAGTGGCAGTTCAGAAGTTTTCACAAAAGGCGAGAAAATTCAGCATCATCTCCATCGTGACTTGGGTCTTCATTCTGGCATCATTTCCCTTGTTAATGGGACTGATCTCATATCTTCTCACTTTGCTAGACTGATCAACGTGTGCAGAAAAGAACCAGTGGAGTGGCTCTTCTGACTTGGGATGTTAATGGAGACAGACAGTTGACAGTACAAAGCTGCTTATCAACAAACTGGAAGTTACATGGACATAAAAAAGACTGCAGTAGTCTTTCTTGTGCTGACTGCGGTCCCAATTTAGGTTTAGAATCTTTTACACAAGGAACAATCACCCTAGAACGTATTAAAATTCTGGCAACTTTTACATGTTTTTATATGCTGTAATATTTATTCAACAATATATGAACATATGGACATTACCAAATTTAAATGAACATATAAAATCCAGCATTGCCTATCGTTTTAAACATGACACTACATGACACATATACATTATATATTAAAGATCAGGCCTGTCATCCTCCAGAAATGACCCAATCCTTAATATTTCTTACAGTTTAACATACTGTCATTCTTAGTTACTGTATGTACTTGCAGATACTACAAAAGTTAATAAATTAGTCAATCTGTAAATCTCTACTGTAACAACATACATGTATTTATAAAGGATTGGGTCTGTGCTGGAAATAAAATGGCATGGCAGTGACGGTGGCAGTGCTTCACCAGGACGTTACAAGAAGCTGCTCTTGTTGCGCCAACATTATCTTGGCATTATTGCATTGTTACCGTATTAGCTTTATTATTGTCAAATGTATCTGTATGTTGTACTTTTATACAAACATATAAACAGACGATTTTATAATAAAATGACAAAGAAAAGCCTTTGTGCTCTGAGTTGCTTTGAAGCATTTTGACATGCCCTTATAAAAAAAACACCCCAAAAAACACAGCGACGATTGCAAATGTGCCAACAAATTTTACAGTTAAGGCAACCTCAATGTTTGGCAAAAATACGCCCTCCTCCCCCCCAAAAAATACATAGATAGGTAGTTCAACAAGAAGTCACCCCACAAAACAATCAGAGAACCACAGGTTAAGAGAAAAAAAGAAACCAGCAGTGGACACTTCCACCAATGATTAGAAATGCTCCCTGGAGTGCCTTATTGTTTTCATGCTATATTTCATAAACACAAATAACTGATTAACTGAAAAGGCTCTGCCCTGAAGTGAGTAAAATGATTTACGCAGTCCAAGCCACTAGCAGATGCACTTGATTGTACATAAATTTCACGGACAGAAACTTTGTGAAATTGGTTGCAGTGAATAAGAATCTCTTGCTGGCATGTTTAAAAGTTCTATTCAGCATTTAATAAAAAAATAGCTGCCTCTATTAACAACTCAACGACGCTGCGAGGTCACTACTAGTAGCACGATGCTCTGCGTTCTTTCTAAACAGTGCAACACAAATCAGATACAATCTGCATCATCATTTAGGAAAAAAAAATTACTGTAGCAGAATTTTATCTTGAGGTTGTGCAGAGTTGTAGAAACGGGTCTGAGATTTAAAATACTAAAATAACGCTGTATTATACAAGTGTTTAAATAAGTATATCAACTTTTGTTTCTCTTATTGAAAAGGGGAAGTGGCCGAGGGGAGAAATGGACGGCAGAGGTTGTATATAAATGAAAAAGTGTCTTACTGTATACATGTATAATGCATTTTACCACTATGTTGATAACCAACTTCTATGAGGCAACACATTTATGATGCTATGATGTACTGTTCTTCAACTTGCAGGCTACAGATGCTACAGAATGAAAACGTAATTCTTCAATTAGAACTTGTCACCACAACATTTATACACCGATTGTGCTGATGAAAAAAAAAAAGCTGGAAGACTCACGTGAATCTTCATCAAACTGTTTTTAAAGGCTGCCAAACAGTCGACATTTAAGAGGCACCTGTCAACTGTCGTTCTGATCGTGCGTCAACCACAAATTGAGCTGGTCGAGCTTCGCGCAGAGCAGAGAGTCCATATCTTGCACGCTGAGGGACGGTTCGTCTTTAGGGAAGCCCCCTCGTCTTGTCCTGGAGGAGGAAATTCCTGCTTTTCCAACTCCGAGAAGAGGCTTCTTTGGTTTTCTGGCCTCGCCGACCTCCAGGAACTCCAAAAATCGCTTGACGCGCCTCTGGCCAAACCAGGACTCAGAACCGTTCTTGCGATTGAGAGGCACCTCAAATATGGTTTCCAGGCGGCTGAAACACGAGAGACAACGCAGCGTAGAACTGATTGGATACTGGAGCAGCTGTCTTTGATAACAACATGACCTTTCCTCTGGTGCCACCCTCTGGTCAAACTGAGCTTTTCTGCTTCACAAGCAGCAGCCTGCAGACACTAAAGCTTTGTCCCAAACGCACCCAACATGCCAAATCTCAGCAAGTATAAGTATATGATGTGTTTACATTGGATGTAAGGAGCATTTGATTTTTACGTCTGATAGTTGACAGAAACTATGCAACACGCAAAGAGAAAGGAGGAGCTGCTGGCAACTGGTAAAAATTCGTTTGTGACAAAATAGCATCACTTGCATCTCAGAAGATATAAGTGGAACCACTGCTTCGCAACTGTAAGATACCACCAACGAGTTGCAGCTGCCTTCCATGGATCTCCAAACTTTGTCTTTGACTAGTTGAATGTAAAACATCATCACTTCATACTATTGATATTTGGGTGACATTTTGTCATAATTGGTGTGTGAACATAGACTGTATATAAAGTCTATGTGTGTGAATTCTTGTGTTGTGGCCATTTTTTTTTTTTTTGTGATATTCTATGGACCCTCTAAAGAAGAAATTCTAACTAGTTCACCTCTGAGTCAACCCAAAAACATGATGCCTCCAGCCTTGTTTGTTGCAGAGACATGGAAGATAACCATTAAATGTTTGGAATAATACATTTTGCTGACAAATTTCTAAAGCTGCAGTTTTACATCTGGCAGATAAAGTCCTGTATTATTTCAGTGTTTGACTTAAAGGGATAATTATGAAGATTTCTTATGCAAATAATATATTATAAAGACTGCACTATGCCAAAATTTTAGGCATTTTACAGGGTTAGCGTTTTAACTCTTAATCACCAAACTCTTGATGGTGTCTTAAATTAATTCTGGAGCATAACAACAAACCTAAACATGCATCCAGAGTCATAAAGAACTATGTACGGTGACAAAAAAAAACAACAGACTCATTATTTTTAAAGCAACAAATGTCTGCGGCCTGTTTAAGATCTACCGTTGCAACTCTTTAAAGCGCAGAAACACACCATAGAGCCATAAACAAAGGTTGTTTTACTGTTCAAAGTCGAAAGGGAAAAGGTGTTAATGGTGCAGTTTAAGCCATCTGTCTGTTTATATTTGTAGAAGACTTGTGACTTGTTGAGCTTCTTCTCTGCGTGTACGTGAAACATTTACCACTTATCTAAATGCTGTAAACGGTTATATATGTTGACTTACCTTTCAGGCGGTTTGCTGAAGTTTTTATTGGTGTAAATTTCTTCCAAACTAAACTCCTTCTTTTTCAGCCTGCAGTGAAACAGAAGGAAAACGGGAACAGCGTTGCAATCAGTCTGATTGATTAGAGGTTATTCAATAAACAAACATATGTACTGACATAAATTCACTTCCAGCTGTAGGTCAGAGTGTGACCCAGCAGAATTTGCCCTACTGCTGCATGTGCTTGAACTTAGTGCACGATTGAACATGAACTTGTACATTTTATCAGCAAGATGTTTTTATACTTTCAGTCAGATAGACACAAGCTAGATAAGAATTTCACTTCAGATTCTGTGACGTTGCCGTGTGAATTGTAGCTAAGAAAAAAAACTTTCAAATTACAAGTCAAATTACTTTTTAAAATTACATTTAAATGACTTCTTTTTATATACACTAGAGCAACAAAGATATTATCTTTATCTTGCTTATTGTAGCACTTGCGTAGTGACCTGTGCTGACCTATGGAGCAATGCCTAATGTATGTATTATGGGATACAAACCTGATGGGCTTAGGCAGGCCCATGGGTGTCAGGTTGGTCTGAGGTTTGGGCAAAGTTTTACGAATTCTGATAGAAGACACCTTTCCTCGCTCCTCGTGCTTTTTCACCACCTGTGATTATGAACACAGAGATCGACTGAAAAGCATTAAGAAATGAGAGTAGGTTAAAAATCAGCAGCGACTAGAGTGACTTCAGAACAAGTTGGGTTTTTACAACTACTTACTACTTTACAATAACTATTAAGTGAACATGAAGGCAAGCTTGCAAATGCTGCAAAAAAGAAAATGGGAATTAAGCTTGTTTGTCATTAACTGCTTGAGAGAAGCGTAAAAACTTCTTTGTGGAGCGTTACTTCAAAATATGTAAAAATATGATATGGAAAGACACCAAATGTAACTAGCAGAAAGTCTGCGCACGGAAAATTTACATCATAAAATGCGACAGACAGCATCTACCTAGGAAAAAATATCACAAATTTTAGGAGGCTGAAATATTAAGAATATTTTTTGGAGTTTTGAAAACACTGAGATACAACACATAAAACACAACATGCAGTTAGGGTCTATTGTATTGCTTTAGGTTTAGACTGAATTAATGTTCTGTAGGTGCACCTACCAAAAATGCTAATAAATCAAGAAGTCATTATACGTTTTTATATTAGTGTGTACCTTGATTTCCGAGTCAGACAGGGCCTTTTCCTCTCTCAGCCCAATGTCTTCAAACTCCTGACTGGAAGAGCTTGTGTCTTCACCATCATCCTCCTCCTCGCTCTGTTGTCTCCTCTCAGTCTCACACTCCAGTTGGTTTTCACTTGAAAGAAGCCAAGAGTAAATATCAGCACACTTCTGACACTTAGGACCATCACAAAACTAGAGATTTGAAAAGAGGGTTACCTGCCGTTAGAATCCAAAGTAGCAGCAGACGAATCATTTCTTGCGTGAAATCCTTGAAGATGCCACGAGGAGGAGCTCAGTGGGGACAGCAAAGAGGAGGAGGAGGGAGAGCAAGCATGAGTGGAAGTGCTGGGGCTGCTGGCAGTAGCTCCCCTGCTGTCAACTTTCTTGGAAAGGAAAGCCAGGGGGCTTGAGAGGAAGCATGAAGCGAGAGCTGTAAGGGACGAGCTGGGGGAAAGTGCAAGACTGGGAGACAGGTGCTGTGTGAGGGCGTCGTACGAGGCCGATCTTCTGGACGGATACACCTCCTTCCGAAGGCACAGAGGAGCGATCTCCCTCTCGATCTCTATACTGCAGACTGTGTGCCTACGAGCCCGCCGCTGGGATTTGTTAGAGACAAAGGAACTGTGGGAGGGCTGATGGTGGTGGGGGGAAATGTGAGTCCTGCTGTGATGTGGAAAAAGCACAGAGGAGGTCCAGGACATGTCCTGGTGACAGAGGGAGGGGATCTCTGGACAAGAGTAGCTGCGTAAGAGGCGCGTCAAGAGCCCATTTCCTAACAAGCGTCCACCTGATGTAGTCACATCTGCATCCTCCATAGTGACAGATTTCGCCATCTCTTCACCTTTTCGCATCCTACTATGCAAAACCCTGCATTTCCTCCTTTGGTTTTCTGCTCTCCTTGGCTTAATGTTAACTCTTCTTGTGCTGGACCTTAGCCGAGAGAGATTGATGCTGCTATTGTTACTAACTTCAGAGTCTGTGAGAAATATTTCATTGGCACCACACTTTTCTTTACCATCTGTTAAATGCCTATATTCGTTGTGTAACTGTACACAACAGTCTTGAAGCGGTTTGGAGGGTGAAGGAAGAGGTTTTGGAATATTTTCAAAGGGTGTCATTTCAAAATACACAGGGTCTGTTGAGATTTTACATTTGCCTTCTTTAGTCTGACAATCTTTGGTTAACAATCGAGGATTGCTGATACATTGCTTTGTCTCTTGAGTCCCACTAGATGATTGAACAGCATCTCTAAGACCCTTCTTGGGTCGCTTGGATGGCTGGCTCTGCCCTCTAGCCGAGTTTTCTTCTTTCTGAACATGCGGAGAGGTATTCAGATTTGCACGCATGAGTTCTAATGGCTCCAATAATACTTTTACTGTGTTACAAACCAAAGTGCTGCCTGGTTCAGTCATGGAACTCGCTTGGTTTGGTGATTTCCGTTTTAGTGGCTTTTTGTTCGTATTCCTGCACTTGCTCTGCAGCTGCTTTATATCAGGACGGACAAGAACTTCAGATAAGGGCTCCTCCTCAGCTTGTTTAGTAGAAGTGATTGCCACAGTTGTTTCCAGATCCATACCGTTATCAATGTTCACATCAGCTTTACTAAGAACTGTTCTAGTCTTCTGTCTTTTGCATGAACTGCTTGGCTTGGCTTTGCTGCTGCAGTCCTTCTGGTTGTCCTCCAACACACTACAGCTTTTATCCAGTGAGCTAATCAACATAGCATCAGGGGAACTTGCAGTCTGCATGTGTAAAATGGTTTCATTTATCGTAGCAAGCATTTCTTGTCCACCTTTTCCTTTCCTATTCGCTCTTGCTGAAGTGGACGGTCTTGTTCTAGCAGCTTTCAGTGTTTCTTTCCCATCTGTACTGGTATTTAACAACACAACCTCCTTCCTTGGTGGTCTTAGCTCTCTCCTTTTGACAGTATCTGAAGTTAGGTTTAACAACTCTTTTTTTGTATCCTCTGGATCCGCTATTAGTCTTTTCCTTTTTACAGAATCTTGAGAATTATAATTTGGTTTTATCACCCTCTTTGCTCTCCCAGAGCCTATACCTGAGCACGTTTCAAGGACTAGCTGATACTGGGGCTGCAGTGTATCCATACTAGGCTCCAGTGTCCTTTTAGTAGCACCGTCACTCAGGTTATGATGGAGGCTTTGTCGAGTCAAGCTGCAACCGTCTGTGTTCCCAACATCACAATCACCGCCATCAGGCTGAAGACTGTCCGAGTCAGGCTGAGTGTGATAAACTGAAGAAGACAAAGACGGCATTTTGTCTGAGTGGCTGTTGTTTGATTTAACAGAGTACTGGTGAGAAAGCTGCCTGTCACTGACCTCCGAGTCAGACTCCTCCGTTATGTCTTCAGACGTAAGAGTCTTCAAGTTAACTCTCTTGAACTCAGACCTATTCCCTGTACGTCTTTTGGCTGGTGTTTTCAGCCGGGAAGCCACCTTGCCCTTCTGGTCCTCCACAGCATTGGACATATTCAACTTGGATTCATTTGAGGCACTTACATTGGCAGTGGACCGTAACGAGATAGACGATCTAATAGACCCAACAGATTCTGAAACTGGTTCAGAAACAATGCAGGGTAAGGGAGTGTGGGTAAAAGGCACTAAATCAGGTGAGATTTTATCCTTCTGATTTATTGCAAATTCAGCAGCCTGTTCAAAACTGTGTGTTGACAACTCCATATCAAAATCTATTTTTTTAGAATATTTGAGTGCAAATATTTCTGTATTATGTGCAGTTTCTACATCGCTGAGCCTCTGCGGAGTAGTTTCAGTGTCCTGATTCCTGTACTCAATTTGTCCCAAATGAAACATATTGCTTGGCTCCGAGTGTTCAGCATCAGTTGTCTCAGCGGCTTCTAGCTCACACGCACTGAGTTTGTCCGGATGGCCCATGGATGGCGGAGGACTGTTGGCTCTGAAAAGTTTAACGGGGCTCATAACTATCTCTGTGAAACTAGCCATCTTCGATTTGAACGACTGAAACAACGGGCCGATCACCCATCCCTTCGGTGCCGACGCATTTTCAACAGTGTCTGCAGCAGCCAATTCCCTGCAAGTATTTATGTCAGATTTAGCAGCGTCGACATTCTTTGCAGCGTTTTTGGCCAACTGCTCAACTTCACTTTCTCCAGGAAACACATCTGTTTTTTTCCGTGGGCTTTTCTGGTTCCTTTGCCTGTAATACAAATGTAGAATAGAGGAAATGTGACAAATCACAAAGCTGGAGCAGTGCAATGTATAAATTAAGAACATAAAGAGATAAGATTTTAGGAAAAATCACTGGTGGTACCAAGACATTGTATAGTTTCCATTATTAAAAAAGTTCTGAAAAGCATTCATGTCTCGTTATTCACCAATTTGCTACTGCACGTTACACGGAAAACTACTTGAGCCACACCTGCATAACAGGCTCGGATCACAGCTGCTACACTGCAAACAGTTTCTTATTCACTTATTCAAGTTGTAAAATGCAAGATAAATAAACATGCCAAAGCAAACAGTTTCCATAGCAGCTAAATGTTATCATGCATATAAAGTTGTGAAAAATTTGCGGTCATGCTTACTTATTTTGGCGCTCTGCTGTAAAACTAAGATCCAATCCATCCTGAAAAATAAACAAACATTTTACAGTTACTTTAAGAGCATTAAGCAGCATGTGGTTGAGCATCAATACCAGATGAGCTTCCGATCCAGCCAACTTAACAACCTGCAAAACACACCAGACAGTGCTCTTTGTGGGAAAGAATTTTCTGCAGATCTTCAAGCATAAATAAAAAATTCCACTTTTAGAAGAAACATTAAAAAATAGTGTCTACTCACGATTACTGTGATGCGTTTTACAGACGCACATTCCCATTTTATTTATTTTTTTCATTCACTTCAAATAACTAATCTTACTGCATTAATTTAAGCTGAAAATAAATCCGAAATTTTCTAAAATATGGTGAAAAAGGAAAAGGAGGGCATGAGTAGTCTTTTCCTCAGCCAGTTTACTCTGCTACCTGGTTGGTAATTTGTTTTGGCTGAAACGGAGAAAATAAAGATACACGGCATTCTGTTGTATCTGTTGTCTGTGCATTTGTAGGTCACATTAAGACACTCGATTGCTTGTCTGTGTCAGATGCAGCAGACCGTGAAGGAGGATTAAATCACTCAATTAACCCTGACAGCCCACTCAATGTACAGGTCTCCAATGTTTTCATACACAGCCTTACAGTACAGCTTCTGCAGAAAGAGATTAGACTCCAGTGGCTTTACACCAGGAAAAACACCACCCAGAGTGTGCAGACAGACAAACAGCATCTCTCTTCACGGAGGAATGCAATGTTGGAACGTGCAGATCAAACAAAGATGAAACTGACCTCGTTTTGTTTCTCATGCGCATGTGCTCTTTCAACTCTTGGCTGCTTCGACTGAGACACTTGCACCTATGAAGAAAAAAGGTGAACCAACAGTCCATTAGCAGAGGCTCATTTTTATTACTGGCTAGCATCTAAACAAGACTTTCAAGTTAAATTCCTACCATATTTCCAATCTGCCTTTCTCTCTTTGCGGGGGACGGATTCTGCCTGGACGGTTTCTGAGCTGCTCGGCTGTCTGCGTTACTGTGCTTGTTAGGAGTCTGAGCTCTGACAGCTTGAATGCGACCGCTTCGTCTGTGTCCAGATGATCCATCACTGGCACAGCTGTGAATGATTCACAGAAATCCTTAAATGTGGTGTTTTTTGTTTCAAATACAGTTAGAAAAAAAAAGCAGCTAGCCGTAGGGATGAATAAGGAGGCTGAACCTGTAACAAAAATAAGAGCAAATATAGGAACCAATATCTAAACTGTGCCGGATAAATACTGATGCAAAATAACGAGAATAAACAAGGTTATCAATCCGTAATCCAGTCTGTCTAAATGCATTATCTGTGAGCTTGTTCTGAACAGATAATGATCATTCAGCTATTTTATGCATTTCTTACAAAAGTTATATACCAGTTCAAGGGAGTGGATTTATTTGAGTACAGACAAAAACTTGTCTTCGGTTCAGGTTGGATGTCTAGTATCTACCAGCGAGCTTTCACAAATTTTTTTGCTGTTTTGCCAAGTTATTTAAAACTAAATGCTGGAGGCTCAGAACAGTTCAAGCGAGGAAAATTGTGCTGTGACTGAAATGATGATATTCAGAAAAGATGTAATCTTCTGAAAAACATAAGGACCGGCACTGAGACACCCAAATCTGCATGAAACTAGACACAAGGAGTCACTGGAATTAAATAAGTTTGCCGAACACATGTTGCCGGTAGTGACTACAATAGCTATGGAAATAATAAGTAAGTAGATATTGGCAAAAATTCAAGCTTGTGTACTCTTAAACCCAACAGTGCATAAAAAAGTGCCATAAAGCAAGAGGGGGAAAATACACCAAAACCAAAACAAACCAAAAGGTGGCAGGAAAACTATACCTGGGAGTGACGGAGGAAAGGGGGAGGACAGGTGGTGGAGGTTCACTGTGGGGAGGTGCACTACAGAAAGGGTTTGGGGGAATAGCATCTTCATCCATTGGACAAACTATCTTAGGGAGCGAGTCAGAGGGATAAGTCAACATCCCCTTGCTCTCTCTCTTTCTCCTTGTCTGGCCTTCTCTGTAAATAACAACAATGGAAAAACAACACACATGCGGGGTTTCATTTCAATACGAAAGCTCTTCAGAAGATGTCTTAAAAATATAGCCTCACTTACTCTGCTAAATTCTGGGATGGAAGTGGATTCTGCAATGAAGAATGAACACACATCATTAGTTTATATATACAAAATGTCAGAATTAACAGAAGTGTGTAAACACAACGGGAATCCAGGGAGTCTTTGGATTTATTGGGTTATTCTAACCAGGGTAAAATATTCAAATAAGACAGATTAATCTCCATAATTTATAATACTGTACGAACTTAGCCCTAATATTTAGAATATCACGTGAAGTTACATTTTATGTCCTTTCTGAGGTTTAAATCCTTATTATTTAAATTACTCTGGAAATCTCACATAGTAAATAACGCTGTCGGGTCTTAACCCCAATAGTCAAACTTGTTAATTTGTTAATCCTAACTCTGGAAATCCGTTTTCCTCAACAGCTGTTGCTTTGAATGTGCTGTATAAATAACAATGACTTGACTAGACATGTTCTATGTCCCATCAATAACCCAAAACCCAGATATGATGTTTACAATCAAGTAAAACCAAGAAAAGCAGCAAATTCTCACAGTTGAGAAACAGAAAAAAATGCTACCTTACTGATTGAAAAGTAGAGCACATCAAGAGGTACTGAACAACGCAAAAAGAAAAAGTCTGAAAGACAATACCACTACCTTAACATTTAAATAAACACAGGTAACAACAATAGCAGTGCAACCAAGGACAGGTGGGGCATTCATGTAAATTTACACCTGTGTTAACTGAAATACAGGCGCAGTCAATCTTGATGAGTGATAGGTCTTTAATAGACTCAATTCCAGATCCCAATCTCCTATAAACGCTTTTACTTTTGAATTCCGACCGCTATGTAATTTTATGTAGTGGTATGGGGCTGGTGGCTGTGGAAGAAATGTGTAAATCACAATGCCTTCTTTTTAAACTGTAGTAAGAATTTAACTTTATAGTCGATAACAGAAGATTAACAGAGGCAACCCCGACTTCTGTGCTTTGAATTTGGGCTCCTACTGTTTGCCAGTCATTGTGGTTGGCACGCAGTATTCGTTGACTTGCGCGAAAAGTTGTCTCGCTTGTATTTAATAACTAGGCTAAGCTAATAAAGACAGCAACACGGCAAAAAGGAAGTGTAGCAGGTTTTGTAGCTAATAAGGCATAAAAAGACTCCAGTTATTGTTTTCAATCAAACAAGCGGCGGTTCCATCAAAACTGAGCGCCGTCTACTTGCTGGAACTTCTATTTATGTGCGAGCGAATCATTATTCAAGTTGATATTGGTGAATTTCAGATAATGGCTCTCCAGACAGATAGTGATAAACATTTGAGGTGCATCGTAGCAGAGCTTTGTTGTAACCCCGGCAAAATTGCATGTTTTGGCTAACGCCGATATTCCTACAGTGTGTAGCATACAGTCACCGCACCGGGGAATAGACGTAGCCGGGAACTGTCATATCTTCCACCATATTTTATGGGGCGGTTGGAGGTCTCCTTGGGTCGCAGGTTAGTGGCATACGGTTACTGAAGCTAAATACGTTAAATAAACTCACCTGAAACGCTTAGCGGGACCGCGGGATGGTATTCCGACCTCGCCGTAAACAAGACATGCCGGACGGCGCCCTACAGCGGACTCGCAGATGGATCCGTTTTTACAAATCCAAAAGCCAGACGGAGGCATCAGCCAATCACAGCGCGACTTGTTTTTCCGCCCGGAAAGCCCCGTTGAAACCTGACCAATTAGGAGACGAGTTGGAGGGTGGCTGGTTGAGGGCAGCCAATTGGAGAGCGATGACAAATAGCCACAATGCTTGTAAAATGTAGTCTTTTTTGATGTCCTCGGGTGACCCAGTATCTTAGAAGACCTTCATTTTAAAAATCGCGGTCAGATTGACAAAATGTGCATTCACAAATAAGTTTCTAACAAAATAGAACTATTTGCCACCTTGTATTATGTATTTATCCATCTGTCAAATTTTAATGAACTTCTGATATCAACACTCAACACCATTCTTATATTCCATTAGTTTGACAAATCACTACTCTTAGGCAAACTACACTAGGATTGCTACTTTTTTTAAACTGCTCTGATAGCCATTTGGCCAAGCCACACAACTTCAGACTATCCTGGATGGTCAGTGATGCCATCAAAAGTCAGAAATTACCACACTGAATTAATTAAAATGTAAAAACAGAAGATCAAGATTTTTTGTTTTATGCTCAAGAAATTAACAATTTATCAAAATACTTAAAATTCTATCTCTAGACTTATCAATAGCTGCAGCCTGTAAATCATCCTTATTAGATCCTACAGTGATCTTTGGCTACTGTGCCTTGAAATAGTAAAGTCAACACAATTTGAATTGCCTTGATATTTTTAGGTCATTATTTTAAAAGTTCTGCAGCAACACTGATATGAAGAGCAGCGATGTTATGCAAAGTAGTTATCCTTAACTACTAGTAGTATCCAACTAAGACTACTTGAAGCTGGACCATTAACCCAAACATTTTCACATTCTAGAGAAAACATACACCTTGCAGAAAAAGTACCATTTAGCATTGAGATTTGAAGGGAAATTAGACTAAATTGCCTTCTCCAAAGTATAAAACGCTCTTTAGGAACAAGGTAATTCTGCATTTGAATGAATGCTTAGAATAAAATAACCAACGGCCCTTAAAATGAACCGTCAATGTGATTTGTTTCTCAGCAAGCCAAAAAAAGGAAAAAAGACTGATAACACCACCACACACATGAATTCTTTATTTAAAAACAACTTACAGAAAACAAAGCCAGTGTTAATTGGACAGATCTGACAACAAAACCCTGGATGATACAACTGAAGAAAGATTGCAGATGAAACATGACTGCTCACAGTGATCGCAATGGCTGTGATGAGTTACTTAAATCATGTATAGAGCTCAAAGTCTAGTCTCCTGGAGTTGTAGAACTGAGATCCCTCCTGGTCCACCCTTCTGCAGTAAACGCCACTGCTGAAATAGCCTTCATCCACCCAGTCCTGGAAAAAAAGCAATAAGGAGATTAAAACCCATCTGGACAGAAGGGGGTTAAAGGTAAGTCCAGACGGCAACCCAATAATCTAATAAATATCATGGGATTTGTTAATAACTCTGCAAGTGCTTGTTCAAAAACAAAATAAGAGTTTCAAGTAAATTTGTCAGTATATGTGCAAGTGATAAGGTTTTACTTGATTCTAATTTGAAAACTAAACCAAACTCCAATGAATTTTTCTGTTTTTATCATTTGTGGTTCTAATAAATGGTGTAAATTTTACAGTTTTTAAAAGAAAACGTGCCGTTTTTATCCACTTGTCAATTTTGGGGCTCAGAGGTTTAAACAGTCCCTTAGAAAATCAGACAATCAAAAGAAACTGATTGAAGTTGATTCATGTACCAGGTGTTTTTGTACCCCACAGAGGTTTTAGGGCCTCAAAATGAGGTTTTTAACCAGCAGCAGAATTTAGAATCCATTGGAGTTTCATGTATTTACGCAATATATAAATTTTTGGTTATCAAGTAGTCAGTAATGACTAAAAAAATGCAAAGATTTGTAATCAATGTAACACTGACTAATTTCCTTTAATTTACGTGGCCTGATCATGCCTAACTGCTGTGCACAGTCAACCACCAAAGTCCTGTTCTGAGCCAAGATAAACCCTGCCCACATGTATCTACATGTACAACCTCAAGAAACTTTTGCAAGAGAATACCTGCATCTGTTGGCTGGTGAAGGGGCCGTAGACTTCTGAATTATCCTCATTTTCCCATTTGTACTCCCACATCACTTCATCACTCACTGAGAGGAACACAAAGCTGGATTACACACAGCAGATATTTTGAAATATTAAAGTCAAACGTATAAAAGTAAGACTAAGTAACCTCTTTTGTTGTCTTCCTCTTTGCTGTCCCCTGATTTGCCACTGTGCTTCTCATCAAAATTATCAGCAAACATGTCAAGTTCATCCTCTTCTTTACCGTCACCATCGCCCCTGTCTTTCTTCCCCACTGCTGGCTGCTTGCTCTTCATGTTCTTCATCAAATAGGCCAGTTTTTCATATGTTTGCTGATAGATTTCAAACATCCCAGATCCAACCAGTCTGTCAGCTAGTGCTGTGAGCCTATCAAGCTTTTCTGTATCCCTTTTAGCCTCCTCTGTGGATTCACTCTCTTCTCTCATCTTTCCCTTCTTTCTCCCTCCAAGGCCTCCTAACCGACGTAGCGCTTTAGCGACTGTTTCACCAGGTTGTAGCAGTTCAACTACAGCTTCAGTGAGCTGGTGCTGTGTGTAGGATGCCAGGGGATCTTCGGCAGGCTCTGGTTCCTCCTCCTCTTCTTCTTCTTCTTCTTTGTCTGCTTGCTTTTCTTCTCTCTGCTTTTCTTCCTCAGCCTCATCCTCATCACCTGCTCTGCGTGTCCGTTTGGCTCCAAGACCTTTCTTCTTTTGTTTGAAAGGCTGCTCTTTTATTCTCACCTGGAAGAGGAAAATTATATTATCCCTCAGTGCTTGAAAAGTTTTCAACAACGAACAAATGTCCCTAAAATGCATTTACCCAGTCAATGTTGTCAAGCCAGTTGTCTCTAATCTGCTGCTCCTTTTTGATGAAATAGTTTCCCTCCGAGTCAAAGTGCCCTTCCTGCATCTCCTCTTCCAGGTTGAAAGGCGTAATAGAAACTCCCTCATCATAGTCGATTGTTGCGCCCTCTTGACCTGAAAATATAGTTGGCACTGTCTTGAATTAAATTGTATGAACTTGTATGAAGCAGGTGTGAGACTTCATACACTTTTCTTGTTAACAGCATACATCCAAATCTAATTCTTAGTGAGGAAAAAGTCGGCTTTAAACATGTCAAGAGTACAAAAACATTTTAGCAAATTTATTTCTGCAAAAACGTTGAGCAAGACCATTTATCAGCCATTGACCATGTCATATTTACAGATAACTTAATCAGTAAGACGCACCGTCCACATCATCACTGGCTAGAATATCATATTTGCTGCTGCTTGTGTCCTCTCCGTCGTCCTCTTCATCACTGTCAAGGGAATGTTTACCCTTGAACCTGGAGCCTGGTCCACTGACAGCCTCACAACTCTATTTTATCAGAGAAGGAAAAATGATAAGAAAACATTAGTTAGCAGTAAATGCAATACAAACATTCCTTTTACTTGCAAGATTTAGTAACCACTTTCGTTGCTCTGAAAAAATATTAAACTCCGCAGCAGTTCACCTATCTATGTATCAACTTTTTAAACAGTCTGACAGGTGGTGGAATTCACAATTTCAATCTAAGTTAAGTTTTACATTACGGTTACATCAAAAAAGTCACCATAAAGGGCAAAATAATGGAAGAGTCGGGCACCTGTTCAAAGCATTTAACTTGAACACTTTGTTACCAATGTGGCAAGCATCAGTACAAATGACTAACTTCGTCTCATAGACTCAATTTCACCTACTCTGTAATAGAGTAGTGCATCGTAAGTATCGTGTATGGAGCAATAAGTATAGTCTTTATAGGTCCAAAGGCAATCCCGTCTTAACATAAGTTGTCATTCTTCTCTACTTGTTGTCCTGGAACAATAATATAGGGGTGCATCACACTGTTTGTATGGAATCAGTTGCTGCAATATAATTTTCATAGATTATAGTTAAACCACATATTTTTGATGGCCTAACTGAAAAATCAGATATCTGGATTTATTGGTTAGGTGATGCCATTGACGTGTATATCTGAAGAAGATTTTTTTTTTTACCAAAACATTTTCTGTCTGTGGGTGTCATGTTGTAACTGTATTACATTGCACATTAACATTTGTTAATCTTAAATATGAGTGCAGTCATACTTATATCTAGTAATACATAGTAAACCAAAAAATAAGCAGCCAAACCACTGGTAACACATTTCTGTGACATGTGGATTTTGTGCTATAATGTTTCGACAAGAGTTTTCTCATTGTTTTATTTATTTAAGTGCAGTACCTCCACAGTATTTTGATGTTCAGTTCAGCTCAATTTTATTTAGATAGCGCCAATTACAGTTTAAATTGTCTCAAGACGCTTTACAGAACCCATATGCCTGAATGGTGTGGCTGCAGATTTTGATAACTGTGTGCACGGAAATCTTTGACCAGTCAGACTGTGTGAAGTTAACAAGAATCAACTGACATGAAAAGACCAAGGGGTATTGGCTGACAGCAGACAGTACAGTACACTACTAGTAATACTACTACTACGAGATTAAGCTGGCAATTATTTTATATATCAATACATTAGTTGTTTTGTATGTACTACAATGTCAGAATATAGTGAAAAAATGTCTAATGGAAAGATATCACCCTCTGGTATTTTGTTTTGTCCAAAAGATATTCTGTATACTGTCAAAGAGGAGTAAAGAAACCACCCAAAATATTCAAACTGAAGCAGCTGGAATCAGGAGTTTAGAGTTCTATTTTTTAATTATTTGATTCAATTAATGAATAATAAAAATAGCTGTGATTAATTTAATAGTTGACAATTAATTAATTAGTTCTACTCATGATTATATACTAGTGCTTATTCAGTACTGATTGTGTGAAAGAAAGTGTAATGTGTGACGGTTCATGACAACAGCAAAAATCCAACCAAAATTTTAACTGTGCTATACTCTGATGCAAAGATGAGATTGTTTCAAATATGTATTTATTACATTTTAATAAAGGGCATAGGAGACAAAGCAGTTATCCCAAAGCTCTGACTATGTTAAATTGAATATGCAAAGAATGTGTAAAGATTTTCAGGCTTGTGATCAGCATCTCAGTATTGTACAATTTGCAATCAAGTTAGAGTAATACAAATAAATAAATAATCCCAGAGTCAGACGTCCTGTATAATGTAAATCCTAAACAGCAGTCTTTGCAGCTTACTAATCGTATTGTTCCAACCTGCAATTTCACATTTGAAACTGATCAACTGCTCAGCCTGACTCTGTACACTGCAACTGCAAATACTATGGAGCACAATTTTGTTAACTGCTTCGAGATAAAACATTTGCATAACATTTTTACAGAGTCTATTGTGTCACAGAATTTGCTATGTTCTGTGTATTGGGAATAAGTGTGTAGTGCTTTGTTGAACAGTTTTAGAGAGAAAAAAGAAGAATCTGATTAGTAAAAACAACTGAACTACGTTTGGGTTTCTCGACTTTTCATGGTGCAACACTTTGAGAACAGAAACTGTTTCCCTCTGACACCACAACACTTTAAACTTGATAAATAACTGTGGAAACTGGACAGCATTACCTTTTTATTTGGGACGTCATCTTCCAGGTCAAACTCTCCGTTACCGTCCTCAAATGTCACTTTTCTTTTCGGCATGGTGCTGCAGAAGGCAAGACAGTGACTCTTTACATCCCGTAACACAACCGAAGGTGAGCTGTAACATCAGTGAGTATTTTTACAACACTTTCACGTAGTCAAGTCTTGTGAGGCTGGAAATATGAACCGTTCTCACAGAACTCATGTTAGCTTCGAAGCTAAACTGTTAGCCAACAACAACACAGCGCATGCAGAACAAATGAAGCGTTTATTACGGTAAAATACCTGCTTACAGGTGAGATGACATTTAGTTTAGTGTAACTTATACGCACTACGAGTGAAATATGCAAACAAGGCGGTCAAAGTAATATTACGCCGGAAAATGGGGCAAAAACCTGAAAATAATTCAAGCGACGTTCGTTTTCGTTTCTTCTTCGCTGGTTTTCTTCTTCGTCTTCTTGGAAAAATGTTGTTTTCACCTCGAAACGGTGCCGCCACCATCTGGAGAAGGAGCTTTAGTGCAAGTTGTGAACGTTAATATTCTGCATTTTCTAATTAATTTAGGGCTGACAACAATTAGTCAGAACAATGACAGAACATTAACCAACCGTGTTATTTAAACAAAATTGCTTTTAGGCAAAAATACCAAAACTTAAAAAAAATGAACTAGTAATGGAAATAATTGATAATTACTCTGATTAGACATACTCCTGAAACTCTTCGTTTCTCATCTCATGATTGATTTGCTAAAAAGATTTGTTTTTTAAATTTGTGCTTGAAGTTACCGACAGACATGTTGCACTGGTTTTATATTTTTTTAGCTTTTCATTTTATGTGTTATCATTATATTTATCCCTATTTCTTTATTACATCATTGTTGCACTGCCTGCTCTACGTGCCTTTTTAATTGCTCTCTGGGGACAAATAAAGTTTTCTGAATCTGAATCACTGAAGCTTCTGCAATCAAATAATTACTTAGTTGACATCTGTGAAGCCCAAGGTACGACAGGTTTTTTTGGAACAGCTATGTGAATTTCTAGGTAGCTGTATCTAACTGCAGCAGCATCAAATTCAAGACCATCTAAACCTGATCCATGCGTTGTTGAAAACACTAAAGTACTAAAATAATTACAGATAAAAATAATCTAACATGTTTTTGTATTGACATTTTTTCAACACCTTTAATTGTGACACACAAGAATGCATTTTTAATGATAAATCCCACAGTGCCGGATTGAATGTGACACTTTATGTGCTGCACTGTTGACATTTTTCATTAATAAATGCATTAAATGCAGTGTTTTTTTTCTCATACACCCAGCTGGAAATTAAGATGATGCAAAAAGATAGTGTTTAGGTTTCAAATGTTTGAGATCCTTAAAGATGGTGTGCAGGAATTTAACACTTTTTTTTAACACTCATATGTAATCTGAAACTCTGTGGTGAAGAAACATGTCTACAGTATACAAGGGCTTGGAAGTCTTAACACTTCGGACCCTTTTAGCTTCAGAATTCCTTAAAGTCCACTAGGATAAAAAGGATAAGTGGTCATCAGAAATAGACACAACTAGTAAAGAAATGTTGAGACATTCTCCTAAAGGTCACTGAGTGTCTTTCTGTTTTTACTTGCATTAATAAACATAAAGTATATCTAAATAAAGATCTGTATGTCTCTCTGAAGAATCAATCATCAACCAACAGGGATATCTGTATCACAAACGAACAGAGATTAAAATGTGTGTGATAAAAAGAAAAGTAACAGAAAATGCAGAAGCAAGAGAGTTGAAGCAAGAGAGGTGAAGCAGATGCGTCAGACCTCAACCTCCACTTCAACATTTAGCATCTCACTTCCAGGTAGCACTTCTTGTCAGTGAGTCTGGTTTGTGCGACCCATCGGCTCAAGGCAGAGTGAAGCGTAGAGGCGAGAGAGAATATAATGTGTCAGGATTTTGTTACCAGGAAGTGGGCCGAGTTATTTATATTTCAACACCCGTCCTCTTGTACCCGAGGGACAACCAGTGGTAGTAACCTGAAACTATATATTCAAGCGTTGTCTGGTTCTTGACGATACAAACTGATGGAGAACAATTGGCTTCACGCTTAGGAACAACGAGAATCCAAAGAAAATTTCTGTAAATGTAAATAATGTAAAGACTGTGTGGAGGATAAAGTGACCCTGTGAGGGACTCAGCAGTGGAAGAGGTAAGTCTGAGTCACAGTTTTTTTATTAACCTGAGTCACTGTGCAAGAACTGCAGGGTTATTAATGTTGCTACTTGGCTACATTACTGTCACTGTCACTAAAACCTATTTAGAAATACAGTTTGCAATGTTCAATTTTACTGATATTAATATTCAGTATATATTTAAAATAATAATATGGTCTTGGTTCCTATCTATCTATCTATCTATCTATCTATCTATCTATCTATCTATCTATCTATCTATCTATCTATCTATCTATCTATCTATCTATCTATCTATCTATCTATCTATCTATCTATCTATCTATCTATCTATCTATCTATCTATCTATCTATCTATCTATCTATCTATCTATCTATCTATTAAAAACACATTTATGTAAAATTAATGGTAAACATATATTTAAATTATGGAAAATTACTGTATTTTGATGAGACAATTGTATTCTGTATTTTACAGAGTCAAAACCTAATTCCATAAAACAAGGTCTCACCTTTTTTTTTTAAATTAACATTAAAAAGTCAAGAAATGCACACACAAATGTGTTTCAATTACAGAAAATGACTGTATTTTTATGAGATGGTTATTTTTTTACTTTTTTTACAGTATTTTGTGGCACCCCAGCAACTACAATATTACAGTCTTTTACAGTCTAAACTGTGATTCTCACAGATTAAAATGGGTAACGTTTCGCAGAATGTTGTTGCACAATTAAAAACTAATCTCTGCTTAGGAAATTCAAGTCTGTTGATGTGAACCAAAACAAAACAGTTTATTCAATATGTAGATGCTTTTCTTACTCAAATTAAAATATTTGTCTATCCATTGGTGTACGTTGCTTAGTTCAATGGTTCCCAACCTTGAGATCCAACAGGTCACAATATAAATCTGAGGTGATTAAATGGTTAAGAACAAAGAAAAAACTAAGTTCATCTTGTGAAAGACTAAAACACTTGAAAATAATAGTGTTTAAAGCTTGGAGGGATATGAGATTTTATTAAGAACTGAAACTTAACAGGGGGCCCCAAACAGAAATTTTACAGTCCATTTATTGAGTGAATTCTGTGAGGTAGATTATACTCTACACCTACATGGCCTGAAGTGTGATAGTAATTGCTTATTTTCAAGCTTGCCTTGAAATTCCGAAAAGTGCTCCAGATGATTTAAGTTTTAACTTACACACCTGTTATTTGTTCTAATCTACATTCCTTGCATTTTCTAGTATAAATACCTTCCAAATGCTGCGTTGGGATGAAGCTCCATGAGAAGATTTTGACCCATTACCTATCATGCACCTCTCCAGTCGATAAAGAGGGATATCTTTATAAAAAGGTTTGAGGAAACATAAAACACAGACTGTATGGAATCACTTCTCACGTGGTGACAAATGCAATAATCCTGCTTCACTTTATTTGGCTCGTTTCTTTATAGAAAGAGCGAAATGCCACCTACCAGCGGCGGTGGTTCGTCCTGAAGGCCAACCTGCTGTTCTACCAGGAGCGTCCAGCTGACCGACACCTGCTGGGTGTCATTGTGTTGGAGCGATGTGCAGTTCGCAGGGCAGAGTCCGATGCACAGTTCGCCTTTTCCCTGGTGTTCGGTCCTGGACTCAAAACCTACAGGTTTGCAGCAGTGGATCGACAGACACAGGAGAGCTGGGTGAAGGCTTTGCTGTCGGCCAGCCACTGTTACCTCTCCCTGCTGGTGAGAGACCTGGGGAGGCAGTATGAAGGTGAGATAGAGGGCCGTGGCATCGTTCTGGTGCTTATATTCAATGGATTAAAGTTCATGGTTTATTAAAACACACTGGAAAATCAGACATTTATTAAACAATTTACAGTTTTTATAGACTTTCCCAGTTCTGTCTAGTATTAAATTAAAAAAAAGTTTTAATATTTACTACTTGACTGTAAAAAACAGGTCAAAACTGTCATTAACACCCCCATCAAAAGTCTGTATTTTTTACACATGATAAGTTGCTATTTTACAACATTTGGCCAGAAAATCATGAATTTTTTCACTGTTTAAATCAGAAAAAAAATCTGGATTTTACAGATATCTGCCTGTATTCAAAAGAAAACTTGTGTACATTATGGGTTAATAAATGTGTTGAATTATTTCTTAAACTGCTAATTTACAGATTTTCCCAGTTTTGTTAAATTACAGATAATAGCTAGTAAAATAATTTTTTTAAAAAAAGTCTTAATTTACATGTTTTCTCTCTCTAAAAAAGAAAGAGATCAAAATTGCACATAATGTCGAAATTAAAAATCTATATTTGTACAAAGAGTGATTTCGCCTTTAACCAAATTTGGCTGTTAAATTACAGTATTTATTTATTTTTATTTTTTTTAAGAGATTACAGATTTTAATAATGTAATAAATAATGTAATAATATCTAGCAAAATTACAGAAAAAAATGAACATACAGGTTGCCTATAAAAAAGCACGCAAAATCTGTACATAAAGCCTACATCAAAATCTGTACTTTTTTTTTTTTTTTTATTTACAAATAGTGATTTTAGTGTCGGGCTGCACAGTGGCGTAGTGGTTAGCACTTTCGCCTTGCAGCAAGAAGGTCCCTGGTTCGCGTCCCGGCTTTCCCGGGATCTTTCTGCATGGAGTTTGCATGTTCTCCCTGTGCATGCGTGGGTTCTCTCCGGGTACTCCGGCTTCCTCCCACAGTCCAAAAATATGCTGAGGTTAATTGATTATTCTAAATTGCCCGTAGGTGTGAATGTGAGAGTGCTTGTTTGTCTTTGTATGTAGCCCTGCGACAGACTGGCGACCTGTCTAGGGTGTCCCCTGCCTTCGCCCGAGTCAGCTGGGATAGGCTCCAGCCCCCCCCGCGACCCTAGTGAGGATTAAGCGGTGTATAGATAATGGATGGATGGATGGATTTTAGTGTCATTTTTATTGTCATTTATAGTATTTTTTACTGTATAGAAATTTGCCAAAAATACAAACAGGTTCCAGAAGGTTACTGCTTCAAACCAAGAACATTTCTGAAAATTGCAAATCATCACTTTTACACATCTGTGTTTGTATAAATTAGGCAATTGAGGTAGTTTATCTGTGATTTTTAGAGTTAATTTTTTAATAGATTTTGTCATCAGCTAACCAACACAGGTTTGCTTTTCACCCTTATTTCCAGTGTGTGCGCTAAGCTAAGCTAATCAGCTATTCAAACATAAGAGTGGTTTTCTCGATGAACTCAAACACAAAATGTTACTATTTTTTTAAAAAGCTGCTACATAAGTATTTGTTCCAAAAATGTTGTTTTTGTGTATTTTTTCAGAAGCTAAACAGCAGCAAGGCTCCGGTGAATCCCGTTCCTCCGTCACTGCCCTCAAACCGTCCACATACAGTTTCCTATTCACTGCACAGGGACCAACAACAGCAGCGGTGGTCAGGGAGGGAAGGAGCCACAGCGCCAGCACTGTTTTGCAAGCATCTTCAATACCAACCAAAGTGGTAGCTAAAAAGTCTCCCAAACTGTGGCCCAGAAGAAATGCTTACGTCACACCGCTGAATGGACCAGCACCTCTGTACGGGGAATGGCCTTTGGTGGGTTTTGACCCGCTTGAGGACTTCCGCAAACTTCACGATTATTATGGCCAAGAAGTGAAGAAAGCACGAGAGGAATGGCTGAGAAGTCGGCAAGCAGAGGAGGAACGCAGCGATGAAGATCTCATTGACCTGGGGTGAAAAAAAAAGAGATTTGTGAAGAGGAACTGAGAAGAAGCGATTCATGTGTGTCAAACAGGAACTGAACCTGAAGTGTTTTGCTGTATTTATAGAGTCTGAGGCCCAGACAGCTGTTTATGTGCTGAAAGTTAACCTGTTTCACATGGCCAGCTTGAAAACTTTCAGATTTAGGGCAGATGCTGTTGGTGTCTGCACATCTGCACTTTTAGGTCTTTTCCTTGCATTCTGACATGTCATAGTGAAAGCACAGGTTAACAGGATTAACCTCTGCTATTCAAGTGTCCCAGGAAGCCAAGAGAGTCAACATGGACAACACAAAAATGCTGAAAATGGAATTCAGTCATCATTCATTTCATAATTTAAAGGTGTAATCTGCAATTATAGAGAAGGATTGTTGATATTTAGCCAGTTAGTGTATTTAGATAGTAGCATGTGCCAGATTTACCGTCCCGTATCCCACTTTCTCCCTGAACATTTAAGCTCGTGCACAGGATAAACTGGGAAAGTGACCACATTGTTTTCAGCTAGAAGACCATGATGAGATACTCATTGAATTTGACAAAAAAGTATTATAAAGTGTGTGAGAGAAAAAATCTCTCCAAACCAAGACACTCCTTAGATCAAAATATCTTTATTATACAGACATGTCCTGGCTGGACTGTTAAAAAGATGCTGTGCTCCTGCCTGACTGTATATATAGACATAAATTCCTCAGTTCACTGGCACTGAGCCCAGAAGAGGACATGAGATGCTATGCGTGGGCATCTTTATTTCCAGCCCCGCACTAGGACATGTCAAAAATAATAAAGACATTTCAATGTAAGGAGTACCTCGGTTTGGAGATGTTTTTCTCTCTTGATGCCAAAGAGCACTGACCAAAATAAAAAAATATGAATTAAGACTTTCTACAGACAGAGCACACCTGTAATTGTATATTTTATTATAATTGCAGACTCTACCGTAAAAATCTCATTCCTTGTTTTTCTATATGTTCTTCTTGCTAATTGGAACCTGTACACTTGCTGCTAGATGTGTTTCCTGAGCAGATAATCTTTCATAAGTGGTGCAATTTACACTTTCCTCCATAGCATAAAAATGCTTTATGACGCAGTATTAAGCAAAGAGTATTATATATTTTTCATTGCATGCAAAAATAAAATTGATATGTTGATTTAAATGCCTCACAGTCAGTCAGTCGATACGTTGACAGAAAACTGTAAGATGCTGATGTTCAAAATACAAACGTAACTCAAAAGATCAGTAAGATTTAAAACATTGTAAAACCATGAGCATCTGAAATTTTCCATTTTATGAAACTGTTTTTTTGCACAGCTAATATTTTAAATCAGTTTTAACATGTACTCAGGCACACCGAAACCAACAAGTACTCAAGAGCAGAGGTAATTACTTGATTAATGACCAAACGATTATTTAGCAATTTGGTAATTAATTGTTTCTTAAAGCAAACATTCCCCACATTCACTGATACCAGCTTCTTCAGTGTAAAGATTTGTTAGGTTACAATTTTTCTATGATAGTAAACATCTACATGTGAGGAAATATCATATTTTCTGCAATTTTCTGACATTTTCTACTCTGAAAAGTTCAGCTAACAATGAGGATGAGTACTCGGTGCAGTTTTTTTTATGAGGGAGTGAATCACAAGCTAACGGATGGAAGACCAGTAATAGATGGTAATATAGCACAATGGTGCAAATGTCTAAAAAGGTTGCACTAAATCAAGTTACACAGATCCAAAAAAATGTTAAGTAAACTTGCTCATAGTGGCCTTAGTTTACACGGATCCAAATCTGGGAAAGTTAACTAAAATACCAATGCAGAAAGATGCCAACAAGTTTCTAAAGTTGGTTCAGGTGTTAAAGCTTTAATAGTTAGCACGAGAGAGACAAAAGTAGCCTTTTTCACAAAGAAAAGGTATTATATGCTTGATTGTTTATCTAGGGCTGCACAGTGGCGTAGTGGTTAGCGCTTTCGGCTTGCAGCAAGAAGGTCCCTGGTTCGCGTCCCGGCTTTCCCGGGATCTTTCTGCATGGAGTTTGCATGTTCTCCCTGTGCATGCGTGGGTTTTCTCCGGGTACTCCGGCTTCCTCCCACAGTCCAAAAATATGCTGAGGTTAATTGATTACTCTAAATTGCCCGTAGGTGTGAATGTGAGAGTGATTGTTTGTCTTTGTATGTAGCCCTGCGACAGACTGGCGACCTGTCTAGGGTGTCCCCTGCCTTCGCCCGAGTCAGCTGGGATAGGCTCCAGCCCCCCCCCCCGCGACCCTAGTGAGGATTAAGCTGTGTATAGATAATGGATGGATGGATGGATTGTTTATCTAAATAAGAGCCTGATTTTCTTCATTTTCTTCAATGGAATCCTAGAAGAAAACAGGTAAGGATTATGTGTGTGAGATTAAAGTTAAGAATTAAATAGATTTTAAATTAAAGTCACTTTAAGACGACATTTGTGGAAAACGCTATGATTAATAAGCATCAGAGACCAATAGAACAGTCATTGTCAGGCGGTGAACAGCAGAGGGAGCTGCAGTCACAATGTTATCAGTGCAGTCAGAAATAGTTGAGTGATTTATGGAAGTATGTGATGGACAAAGAATGCAGCTGGTGTTAAAAGTGACAAGGGTAAATATTTAGGAAAATTAAGTGCCTTTAATTGAGCTATCTGTTTCTTCACTTGCATAATTACAACACTTCTAACTCCTAATTTGAGTAATTCATTTTATAGCTGAACTGTTCTTTCAGCTGCCATGTTCCTCCCACCAGACTTAAAACAATAAAAGCAGACATCTGACCTGCCCTTAAAACTTACTGTGTGGCAATTGATGTAACCCAATCCTAGATGTGATCAGGTAACAAAACAAGGCAACCTGAGGCTGGCAGGTAATCAAACACACCAGAGTGTAACATTACAAACTCTCCCATGTCGTCAGATCCTTAAGCTCGTCTTCCATAGGTCAAGCCTGGAGCTTCTCTGCATTCCAGCCCCTACAGACACACATACCAATCATTGAAAAAGTGATAGATGGCTTCAGAGGAGCGTGGAGGGACGTGTCATGTTACAGCGGTGACCCCTGCAATGTACACACATCTGTATGGAAACGCTTCCTCACGGCTGGCAGCGTGTAAACACATTGTGAAGCGGCTGAAGTCTGTAAACTGCAGCAGCTGACATATCTGTGAAGAGCTTGAGATGCGACACCTTATTCTCATATTTTTGGGAATGTCTTGTCGCTCACAACGTGTAGACAGGCGGACATTCACCGCGCCAAATATAAACAGCTTTAACTGATTTATTACTTAGTCGAGACAGATTGTAAAACATCAGGAGCAAGAACTTGCCACGGAAAAAATCAATCGTGGTAGCAGGATGCAGATTATAAGTGCCAAAATTTAACACAAGACATTTATTTGTTGTTATTATATTAATTATTATTGTGAAAAAAAGCCAAATGTATGACCTTGGTCAGCTAAAGAAAAAGATGTTTGCATAAAGGCCGACATAATATGACATAAATTACCACCAAACTGCTGTAATGCTAGTAGACAAACCCTTAAAAATGCTCCAAAATGTCACATCTCACTTACTAATACTGTCTTTAATTTTTAGGATCAAGGGACAGTCTGTTTGAAATACATTAAATTAAAATTTTAAAGCACGTACTTACTAATGTGAGGGCAAACTAAGGCTTTAACCTGATTAAATCATAGTTTCATTTTACATTTCTGGACCAACTGTCAAACATGGCAGTGAAAGAAATGCAGCTTTACCACTAATGCTCCAATTCCTGGTGGCTCTGAGGTTTTCTGCCACCGGATGTTTCCAGAAGATGGAAGACGACAAGTTTGGCCTGTACAGCTCAAATATCTGCTTAACTATCAGAGCACAGTGTCCCAGTACATCCAGTTCTATCCAATGGGGGCAGTTACCAGTCCCCCAATCACATCCACCCAAGTCCCACTAGGACACAAATGTATTGTTTCTTAATTTATTTTAATGCATGAATAATTACGCATCAATAAACTTGGATTTATTGATGGGAGATCAGTTAATAACTATGAAACAGAGCTCGGCTTAACTTTAAATATGGATTTACTTATTTACTTACTTGTTTGAAACTAAGTTTTGTTAAATTTGTTTAAAAAAAATACAATAAAAATAATGGAAAACAAACATCCTACAATGTATTTTAGGAGTATTTTTATGCAAAAAAAACATAAAAATGGAAAACTTCTGATTAAAGTTTCAGGTTTTCAATGTTATTTTATATTATGCACTAAAAATCACAGCCTATTTTTGTTTCTATTTATATTCTTATTTATTTCAGAAATATTGGAAAAATCTTTTTTTTAATCCATAAAGTTACAGCGTAATCTAAGATCAAATTAATTGTTTAAGGTGAAACCCAACCAGAGCAGCAGAAGCAACATTTATGACTTGAATATGGTGTGTTTAATACCAGATTCAGTTGTTTTGCCCCTTTAATTGAATATGAAAGACATTTAAGAGGTGTTCTAAAGCATAAAATTAAGCTGTTGCGCTCATCACCTTCCTACACCTCCCTTTTCAAAGTAAAAATGACATAACATGTGGTGTGATACATTCTGTTCCTGCAACAAGGTGGTGATAATCCAGGAAAGCAGAGGTCAGAGGTCAAACAGGATCACAAAGGGAGAACTGAGAGAAAGATTCTGGATGTCCAGCATGGCCAACATAAACAAAGGTCTGTCTAATCCGAATTACTGCAACAGTGGAAACCAGCAAAGAGCAGAGACGTGACTCATCAGTGACCGTCACACTGTCAGGGAGAGGAGATCAGTGGAAACACAAACAGGCACATCCCTGGAACAAAAATACATCCATCCAATAGACCAGATTAACCAAGTTGCTAATGAAATGAAAACAGATTATCTCTGAGGTAAATTTGGATATAAAACCTGAAAAAAACTAATAAAGGAAAGCATTTTGCTCTCGGGGCCGGCACGTTGGCAGACCGTCAAGTTTATTTAGCTATTTTGGTCGCCTTCAGCTGTCCCTTGTATGTTCTCCTGGGAATGTCTGCTGCCATCACCCTGCCAAGTAATCCCCTTATATTTAAGAGGGGGCATGAGGGGTAGACGGTGTGAGAGGGGGGCAAACAGGTGGGAAAGTGTTCATGGCTGAGGCCAATCACCAAACACACACCTTGGTAGTGATGAGAAAGCAGGACCGCAGCCAAAGGTTAACGGCGCTTTCACTTGTCTGGCATGTTGTCGTTAATTTAAGGCTGACAGCAGGATCCCAGAGAAAACAAACAAAGACAGAGGAGCAAGAAATATACATTTACATAAAAACGCTCCAGCTCAGTAAGAAAAAACAGCTTTAGTCTATGAAATAAGAGGCTCTGACATTTGAGCAACTTCTCCTATTAATAAATATAAATATAACTGTGAAAACCAAGCTTGCAGTTCACTCCACAGTGGTGGAAAGTAACTCGACATTTACTCATATGCTTCAGCTTCTTTACCAGAGTGTTGCTGTTTTATTTCTGTTCTACATATAGGCGGGAAAAAAAGTGCAGATTTTGCTCCTATGCATATATTTAGTGATTATTTACTTTATTATTAGGAATTTTATACAAATAAGTGGTTAAAGATCAAATTAATAGTCTTTAATCTTTTTGGCTTGTGGCTAATCTATGATTTGTTCCACCAAAGATATACAATATGACACGGTAGAATATACTCGGAAATATGTCTAGTTTTGTACACATGTAGCTGCTGTAGCAAATCACAACCCCCACCTTAGACATATTGCACATTACATTTCACATATTGCACATATTATGCATATTTTAGGCATATTTCCCCTCAACACTTTCATTTAGGAGGTAAAATGATCAGTTCGTCAGCATATTGTTATGTAATATTTGACACAGAGGTCACTTACCAACAGAATAATATTCCTGTTAATGACTTATGACCATTTTGAAACTGTAGATTTTACATTTTTTTTAGTTTGAGTTTTAATGAATAGATTTTTACTTGTAATGGAGTATTTGCACACTGTTCTGTAAAGCTCAAATTATTTTCTCCAACGAACTGACATTCTATCTGGAGTATATTCTAAATGTATTATTTCACTTTAATCAGTAATGTTGCTTTTACTGAGTGTTGTCGTCCACATTGCACTTGTTTTGATTTTTGTTGTGCTTCATAATTAAAAATGACCATATTAATGACAATGATAATAACGACAAAAAACACCTATAATGTTAAATGGTGAAGTTCATTTGAAGTCATTACAGTTCTGTGAACATTCGTACTACTAATAAAAGTGAGATTATTGTGTGGAAAATTCACAAGTCAAAACTAAAATTAGAATTATTTTCTTTGTTGCTGTACACTTCATTTTCATTAATTAAAAATCATTTTATATCATTGTACAAATTCATCATGTACAGTGTCACTAATAAGAATATAGATACAAGTCTGTCAGCATGTCTATTATTTTAAAGTATGGCGTCGCATAGACTAACAAAATTTGCTCCATATTCTGTGTTGTGACAAGAGATATTTTGATTAATTATCTGAGCAATGAGCCAGACACGTTCATGCAATCGTACATATCTGCTCCTCCTAAGGATCCCCTGTCGACATAACTTCTGTGGGAAAATTCCAAATTTGATATTAGCATCATTACTTTGTCGCAACTTAAAAAAGGAAAGTGGAGCGCTGCACATACAGGGTAAAAGCTGCATCAGTTGCTGAGCATATAGAATGCTTGTATCTCAGTCTGTAATATCGCAATGGACATCACAAACCAAAAATAACGTCAGCAGTGGCCGCTGTGCCTCTCTGCTGGCAGATGGAGGTGGACAAGAGGGTGGAGAGACAGTGTCCAGCAGTCCAAAAAGCATCTATGTCCCGAATGTCCTTATTAGTCCAGCTGGGACTGCAAACCTGCTACATGGTCCCTCAGCTATCAGGTTTACTTAATTCCAAGACTCCTGGGTCTATTTTTGATCTCCTGTAAGGTGATACACTGTTCCGCCATTCAGTCTCCTTCACTTTTGCCATCAGTTCATCCTTGACCATCCTCTCTCTCTCTTTCTCTCTCTCTCTCTCTCTCTCTCCCTCTCTCTCTTTTTTATCCCCATCCAAACTTGAGGCTGTGGCTAAAGTTAGATTGGCCGGCAGAGGGGTATATAAGCCCCCGGAGATATACGTATAACGCGGCTTCACACTGTCTTCTCTTTCTTGATCATCCAAACCTCCACTGATACCGTCTCAAGATGGTGAGTAACAGGGTTCCCATATCTCTGCACTGTGCTGGTGGAAATATCTGCAGGGGAATCAAACCAACCCTTTGGATTAATTCAGATTTTTTGTCTAAGCTTGAGATAGAATTTGCATCAGATCAACTGATATTGGAAATTTTTGATGGATGCTTTTGGGATAGCTGCGGTTCTGGGTGATGCAGCGATAAGGATGCTTGTGTGCTGATATTATTAGTGCAAATTTGTGGTTTTATATATAGATGGCATGCCGAATTCAAAGTTTTGAAAAGCTAAATGGAAGAAAAGATAGTTAAGTTGTTAGATGTTGGAAGTTGGTCCTAAGTTTTTCAAATACTCCCATTATTGCACCTGAATTGGTGGGACCTGTGATGGAAGTGGTTCCCAACCCGGGAGTAAGGACCTCCCCATGGGGGACACAAAACAGTCAGAAATATTTAAAAAAAAAAAAAAAGATACCGTTCTGCAGCACAAAATTGTGTTCTCAAAATTTTACATCGTGATTACAGATTCACATTTAATCATGAAAATGAAAGACATTTTTAGGGGGAAATCACTATTTTTCGGTGTGTATATATGTAGGCACACATTGCTTAATATATCTAGAGAACCACTGATCATGCAGCACTCGGTAGCGTCGTGGTTTTATTTGGAGATTCACCTATGTGTTTGTCCTCCAGGCACCAAAGAAGGCCAAGAGGAGGCAGGCAGCAGGAGACAGCGGCTCCTCCAACGTGTTCTCCATGTTTGAGCAGAGCCAGATTCAGGAGTACAAAGAGGTGAGGTTGTCAGATCATATATTAAAACATCATCCCTACAGACATCTCCTTTGTTGTTAACTCTACAGAATCATTCACAACAGAATCAGGGAAAGTCCCAGGAAGCGTTTTGACATCCCTTTTACCTCCAGTTAGTTGTCAGAGATATGTAAAGAGCCCCAGATTCGGAATCTGACCAAATTTAGAGTTTGGTTTAGCGGCCCTCGGATCCGTTTTCACAGCAGTTGCTATTTTGCATGCCTCCTCTTCTCCCTCGACAATTTAATAAGCATAAGAATGTCATTAGGAGGAGCTCTGAAATTTTGACACCATCTTAAGCTCTCCATATTTTGTTCACCCTTGACCTCCTGCTCAGCTGTCACTCAGACATCTCTTCAAGGCTCTGCTTGAAGGCTGCAAGGCCAAGCTGAACAACTGGACCAGTGCATTATAATATAAGCAACAGAAAAAAGGGCTCTACTCATTTTTTTTTGCACATTTAATGTGGTTTAACTGTAGTCCTCAGTTTTAAAATTACTGTTAAATGGGTTTGTAGAGAGAAAAAAGCAAAAGAGAGCGTAAAACTACAGGGTAAAAGCTGTGTGTTGGGGTTCATTAAGGTCAGGGAGATGGGATTTTATAAGGCCATGCTGTCATGATACTGGATAATGATGGTGTCTGGGTTTTCATGGTGTTGTTAAGGGATATGCGCTCCGAATAGAGGAAACATTCCTGCCGTGATAAGTGATCAGGCTTCTTGAGTACCAAAGGGAATGTACGACATGATGATTAGACATGATCTTAGCACATTGCACATATGGAAAGATAGCAGCCAGGAGGATGTATTTGCGTCCAGCAGCGTCTTGGAAGCTTACAAGTAGGTGGGCAATCAGAGAGGGTGACAAGAAAGGTCTGTGACGAAGTTCAAGTTCAAGTCCAAGAGGTTATCTTAAATTTCATGGAGCAGATCAGGCAGCTGTTCCCTAATGATACTTTCCCAAATTAACATGTAAGAAAAGACTTGGGGACATATTAAGCACCCCCCCCCACCACCACCACCACCACCACCACCAGCCTCTTCTCCCCAGCTTAAGACCACTAAAGCCAGTTCTGACTTTCTGGGTACATCCCTTTTCCTGCACAATATCTTCTAACAATATCTGTGCAGCACTGTGTCAAAGACACGAGCCAGCTGCCACGTTAATGGACAAACTGTTGACAGGGGAAGCCGTAAAAGTGTGAAGGGGTCTCACCACATCTGTCCACACAAACTGCTTCTGTCTCAAGTGCTTCCTTCCAGTAATAAATCCTGACTCTCCTTTCCAGGCTTTCACAATCATTGACCAGAACAGAGATGGTATCATTAGCAAAGACGACCTTAGGGATGTGCTGGCCTCAATGGGTGAGTCTGGGTGGAACTAATCTGCACCAGGAAAGTGTGTGTGCATAGGTTTCACGGTCTCTAATGGAATCTCTGTGCAATTTTAGGCCAGCTGAATGTGAAGAATGAGGAGCTGGAGGCCATGATCAAGGAGGCCAGCGGCCCCATCAACTTCACCGTCTTCCTCACCATGTTTGGAGAGAAGCTGAAGGGTGGGTGGCACATTTTTCACAGAACTGTGTTTTATATTATTTCTATTACGCTAGAGCTGGATGCAGGTGTATTCAGTCAGGGATATCTCATTACATCAATTCTGAGATACTTCTGCTTTAGTTGAATACCTGCTTTTTCAGATCAAGATTGGCATACAAAATATAGGAGAAGTTTTTAACAAATCATGTATACTTAAACTATCAGACCAACATCAACCAACCACAGCTTGCATCTTTGGATATTTATGCACATGCAGTAGCTACTACAGTCTTTGTAACTCACCTCTTGTCCTCTCCAGGTGCTGACCCCGAGGACGTTATTCTTAGCGCCTTCAAGGTTCTGGACCCCGAGGGTACTGGAAGCATCAAGAAGGAATTGTGAGGACTTTTTAAAATGATTTTCACATCCCTCAATACATATCCACAGCAGGGTGGATTCACATTTGTAACTCCCCAAATCTTTGGCATTGTCTATTCCAGCCTTGAGGAGCTCCTGACCACTCAATGTGACAGGTTCAACAAGGATGAGGTAAAATCATGAAGATGTCAGAGGAATACGACATGTTTTGGCAAACTGGCCCATTAGTCTTACTGTTGCATGCTAATGCTTAACTCGTCTGTCTTTTTTGACTAATTTCAGTTGTTATAAATCAAACTTACTTTACAAAAGAAAAAAAGAAAACAACCAAGGACATAGTACGCAACCCAAGTTGGGATCTTGATCTTTATGCCTTTATGGATTGGATTTATCCAGATGTACATATAAAGGCATCCTCATTGTTTGTTTGTTTGTTGTTTGTTGGAGGGCAGGTATTCCTACTCCTCCTTCGGAAAAAATACTGAATTCCATCACACATATGTCCAAGACTTATCCATTTTCTATTCAAGTGAGGGAACACCTAGACTAATGGACCACTATCTCAAAAACATGCTGTATTTATTTTTGAAATTAATGATGATGCATCACTTCACCCTCTGGCATACATAGTTAATTTTCTATCCTGGCTTTCCCCCTCAGATTAAGAACATGTGGGCCGCCTTCCCCCCAGATGTTGCTGGCAACGTAGACTACAAGAACATCTGCTACGTCATCACACACGGAGAGGAGAAGGAGGAGTAAAGAGAAAACTAGAAGACAAGAAAAGACAGCAATCCCTTTGCTATTCTGCCTTTCCCATTCTTTTCTCTGTTCCTCTTGCTCCCTGCTCACCTTCTGTGTAAACCCATGGGCTCAGTCACTCATGGTCAAACCAAAGACTTGTCACACTGACACATGAGATGGCTGCTGGCCGTGGATGTCTATGTTTGCTTATGGGGAATTGGGATGATTTTCAATAAAATTATCCTGCAACATCATTTCCAACATTTCAAACACCCTCTCTTTCTTTGCAACTATTGTCTGTCTTCTCACCTCTTCATCTCTGTCTGCGCTGTCACTTCAGCCTCTGAAGTGTTTACAGGAATGAAGCATGTCCCTCTGCTTCTCTCAGTATCTGAGAGAAAAGCAGGTTTACTGTTTGCAGAGGCGCAACAAACATGAGGATCTCATTCCAAATTTCGAAGATGTCCTCTTTGGTAGAAGGGGTGAGAGGAGGGAGAGCACTTGCAAGTTAGACAGGAAAAAGTTGCCTCCTTAAAGTGATGACAACTTTCTTTCCTTCACAAGTGAAAATAAAAAGGGATGAAGGAGAGGAGAGAAAGGGCCGAAAGAAAACATTGAAATCTTCGATTACCTTCCCTCCACTTCTTCCCGCACCTAGTAAATCACCTTTTTTTTCCATAAGCTGTCTTGAATCCAGTGACTGGACTTCTTGCTCGCCTTTCCTCTGTAATGAATAAAAGGGACAAACTGTGAATAAAATCTCTTTCCTTTTGTACAATAGTGTGTCTGTTCAGTGGCTCTGTGGGGCAGGGTTTGAAGAAATGAACAGTGTCTCTATACACATTTAGTGACATCTAGTGGAGCTTCTTCAAATCTCCATGTATGAACAGGAACCTGACAAGAAAATCCATATAGCTCACAACCTACTCTATATTGCTGCAATAATTCTAGATAAAAGATCAAACCACCTCTCTTACAGCAGTGACAGCTGACTTTTTATAATGAAAAATAAGTACTGGTTATTAAAATGCACAATATGTATTTTCTGCCTTCATAGGCTCATCTTATTGCTCAATTTGGAGCCTCCTCGTCACCTCTGTCCTCCTGTCAGTAACCCGAAATCCATCTTACAGAGTCGTCTTCAATGACGTTTTAATGTCTAAAACAAAGAGGAGATTGGGGGGTGCAGGGGGAGCTATGAACAAGGATGCACAGGTGCATCCTTAATGCATCCTTTGCAGAAGTCTTTTTGGGACCAATGAAAAAAACAGGCATCCTGATTAATCCATTAGTCGTTTGTTTTATAATACAGGGCTGAATGATAGGTTAAAAAAAACATATATTATGATAATTCTGACAGATATTGTGACATAAATCACAACTTTTGTGCAAATGTGTAGTTTTAATTTCTTTTGCGCTGAATTTTTTTTTTTCATTTTGGTTGCAGTGCGCATCAAACAAGCATACTGCCTTATTATGTAGAATACAATTTGTAGGCAGGGGTATCTGTAGCAGCGAGATGCTTCATTAAAAACTGTATATTGTTCCACCTTTTACCTTCACGATATTGCTTTACGAAATATTTTTTTCTTTTAAAAAATTACTTCTCAGTCAATTATCTAAATAGTTGTAAGGTAACTTCGTAGTTGACAACTGATTAATCAACGCAGTTTCAGTGCAAACTATGAAAAAAGACGATGGGTAGACTCAATCAAAAGGACAAGCAAAGACATAGTAAAGACATAAAGAAATAAATTTGTGTCGTTTAACCTGAATAACTGCAAAAATCGAAATAATGTACTTAGAACATTGATTAATTTAATTGAAACTGAATTTAAATGAACGTGAAATTATTTGTAATATTTTTATTCATAGTGAAATTCTAGTTAACTAAAATAAAGCAGGCGGGAAAAAAGTTTATGAATGGGTTAATGTATTCAAGTAAAGTTTAGTCATATTATGGTGTTTCATTCTTGTGAAACAGGCTAAAGTAGCGTTAGCTAACATAATGTTAACTGCTAACTTACCATGACATGAGTCCAGTACGCGTACAGCTGCTGTGTTTTATGGTGAATTCAGTTTAGGCTCAGTACTGTTATCTGTGGTCAAAACAGTCATAATTATTAAAAGAATTCGTCAAAAGTGAGCAAAACGAACAACAGAGTGAAAAACAACAATGTACTTGCTAGCTAGCTAGCTAGTTCGCTGACTTTTTCGTCTTTCTTCCACAGTTCTGACGTGTCATCCACTGCTTCCATGGTAACTGTTGGATAAAGCGGAACTATTATGTGTGTGTGTATGTGTGTGTGTGTGCTGGCTGGTGTTCCCACACGGACATATATTGTTGTGGCACTTGAAGGCTGGCATTAAAGAACAACGCGTTATGCACTACCACGGTGTCGTCTGTGTCTCCCGTATAACGTTAAGCCAGATAACGCTAACATAACATGGTGTCAGAAGAAAACCGACGAAAATGGAAAATGAGTCAAGAGGACGCGGCGCGAAGGCAGAACGGAGACGGCGGAGCAGCCGTGCCCCAGCTAGCGGCGCCAGGCAGGTTCGACTTTGCAAAAGTTTCTGAGTGGCCAAGATGGCCGAAGCGGTTTGAGCGCTAGAGAATAGCGTCGGGACTAGATAAGCAGTCTCAAGAGTTTCAAGTAAACAGCATCATGGACGCTGCCGGTGACGATGCAGAGGACATTTTAAACGTCCTGCCACTGGATGATGCTCAGAAGAGGTCGTATGATGCAGTAACAGTGGCTTTCACGGCGCATTGTGTGACCAAGAGGAACGTCATATTCGAAAGAGCGCGCTTCAACCGGAGGTTCCAAGAGCCCGGGGAGAGTGTGGAGTCCTTCATAACAGCAGTGCACACGCTAGCTGAATACTGTGAGTTTGGTACATTGAGAGATGAGCTCATAAGGGATCGCATAGTTGTGGGCATAAAAGATGCAGTTATCAGTGAGCCTACAGCTGGATGCAGAGTTAACTTTGGAAAAAGCTATGACAAAAGTGAGACAAAGTGAAACAATAAAAAGACAACAGCCAGTCCTAAGAGGAGCTGAAAATCAACAAGGACAAATAGAGACAATCCAGAAAAAGCCTGCAAAGCCATTTAAGACATTTAAAGACAAAATAGACACCAAGACATGTGAGTGCAGCAGATGTGGACAGCTAAAGAAACACTCAAGAACTGAGTGCCCAGTGCGAATGGCAGAATGCAGGCGATGTCACAGGAAAGGACACTTTGCTAAGAAATGCAGATCGGCTGGGGGGGGTCCACAACATTACAGAGCTTCACAGCCGGAGTGCAGATGAAGAGGATTTTGCATTTCTGGGTGAAATGGACTGCATGGGGGAGGAAGAGTGGAGTGACATAGTTCGCCTAAATCAGGACAAAACACTCTTCAAGTTGGACACCGGAGCAAGTGTTACAGCAATCCCAAGCAGCATTTACTCCCTACAGAAACATGGGACACTGCAGCCGCCAGGCAAAATAGTGTATGGTCCAGGCAAACAGAAACTGGATGTCAGAGGATGCTTTAAAGGTAAATTAACCTTGGCTCAGAAGACAAGTATACAAGATGTGTATGTTGTTAATGAACTGTACAAGCCATTGCTGGGTCTTCGTGCAATTAAAGCACTGGAGCTCATAAAATGTGTCAATGCAGTGCAAGAACAGTCAAAAGACTTTAAAGCTCAGTACCCAACAGTGTTTTCTGGACTGGGGAAGTTAAAGGAGCCCTACAAAATCGACCTGGAACCAGGAGCCATCCCATATGCCCTGTCAACTCCACGCAGAGTGCCCCTGCCCCTACGGGACAAAGTTAAAGTGGAACTGGAGCGTATGGAGCGAATGGGAGTGATATCCAGAGTGACACAACCTACACCATGGTGCGCTGGACTGGTGGTGGCACCAAAGGCACAGCCGGGGAACATAAGACTGTGTGGACATGACCCACCTGAATAAGTGGGTGAGGAGAGAGAGACATCCTTCCGGCTGTAGACCACACACTCGCCATGCTATCCGGAGCAAAGGTCTTCACAAAATTGGATGCCGCATCCGGGTTTTGGCAGATTCCGCTGGCCGAGGAAAGCCGGCTTCTCACAACGTTCATCACCACTTTTGGCAGATATGCATTTAACCGCCTGCCATTTGGGATCTCATCTGCTCCAGAACACTTTCAGAGTCGCATGTCCCAGATGCTGGAGGGGTGTGAGGGAGTAGTTTGCCACGCGGATGACATTGTCGTGTTTGGAGAAGATGTGCAGCAGCACAATGAGAGACTACACAAAGTGCTACAGACCCTCAGGAAGGAAGGACTGACACTGAACGAGAAATGTGAGTTCTCAAAAGATAAAATATTGTTTGTGGGACACTGTGTTACAGCTGAAGGCGTGTCTCCAGATCCGAACAAAGTCAGAGCAATCATGGAGATGCCTGAGCCGACAGATGCAGAAGGCGTGAGGAGAGTTATGGGCATGGCCAACTACTTAGGAAAGTTTCTCCTTCATCTTGCATCGTACACAAAACCATTAAAGGACCTTCTCAGGTAAGTGCTTAATAACAGCAGACACACTCTCAAGAGCGCCAGTAAAACACATGCTGACACAGGATGAACTGAACAACGAGTCAGAGGTCAAAGTGTTTGTGGACTCTGTGATTCAATGTCTACCAGCTACAGCACAAAGACTAAAAGAAATCCAGCAAAGACAACACACTGACCCCATCACCTTACTTCCATGGTGGCCAAATATTAAAGACTTCAGAACCAAACAGAGACTGTCAAAAGAAAACCAGCAACGTCAATTCAACCGTCGCCACAAGGCCCGTCCACTTACACCCCTGCAACTGGGTCAACAGGTGTGGATCCCGAGAGAGAATAAAGAAGGGACTGTTGTAGAAAAAGCAACTACACCTAGATCGTATGTCATTCACACAGATGAGGGACATATCAGACGAAATCGCACACATGTGAGACCTTTACATCAAGCACCTGTTGAAACACAAGTTACTAGTGAACCAAGTACTAGTGATACACAAACAAGCAGTACATCAGTCACACTCAGTAGTAACACACAGGGCACTACAGACACACCTTATGTGACAGCTTCAGGACAAGTGTCCCGTCCGCCTAAATGTTTAGACCTGTAAAGTTAATGTTTATTAAAAGATGTTTGCTGCACATTTATAGTCCACTTTTAAAAGTTCAGCAGACAGGTGCCCTGCTTTGGAGTGTGACGATGTCGTCGGTGATGTGGAGAGTGAAGTTTCCGTTTCACCCACAGCGTGCTTTAGGGCAGCCGGGTCCGACTTGATGTTAGAAATACTGACTAACAGCTCAGATTTAACTGTATGTAGTTCCGTTTTGATGGATGTTAAATTTTCACTCAAAGCCGCCAGGAGCTGGGTCTTTAAAATAACCACCGTCTCGTTACAGAGTGAAAGTAGCAGCTCCTCTTTAAGGTCAGAGATTGCAGCATCTGAGGGCCTCTTCAAAAGAAGAAGTAGTGGATGAAGGCGTTCTGGAGCAGGACCAGAAAGACCACGACCAAGCAGCCTTGAGATCTTAGACAGCGTCTCCCTCAGGTGGGTGTCAACAGTGTTCACGGTCAGGTCTGTGGTAATCCCGTCAAAAAACAAAACAGAAAAAAATCTAGATTATAAATCAACATGTAACCAAAGCACTCTGTATAATGCCATAGTATAGGATGTAGTTCAGAAAATGTCAAAGTATAGTATACTTTTCAAGAATAACATAGTATGGCCTGTAGTTCATAGTATAGCATGTTGGCAAAAAAACCCCAACTGATTATTATGTGGTTCAAAAAATGCAAAATGATAGGATGTTGCTTAAAATTGTCATGTATGATATGTGGTTCAAAAAATGTCATAGTGCAGTATATTGTCAAAATAGTATGTTTTTCAAGAAAAGATCAGAGTATAATATGTCGTCTAAGAAATGCCATAGAATATTATTTCATTGCAAACGTCACAGTATAGCATGTTGCTCTAAAAACGTCATAGTATAGCATGTCACTCTAAAAATGTCATTGTATAGCATGTCGCTCTAAAAACATCATAGTATAGCATGTCGCTCTAAAAACGTCATAGCACAGCATGTCGCTCAGAAAACGTCATAGTATAGCATGTCGTTCTAAAAACGTCATAGCATAATATGTCGCCCAAAAACCGTCGTAGTATAGCATGTCGCTCTAAAAACGTCATGGTATAGCATGTCGCCCAAAAAACGTCATAGTATAGCATGTTGCTCAGCAAACGGCATTGTATGGCATGTTGTCCAAAAAACGTCATTGTATAGCATGTCGCTCTAAAAACATCAGAGTATAGCATGTTGCTCTGAAAACGTCATCGTGTAGCATGTCACTCTAAAAATGTCATAATATAGCATGTCGCCCAAAACTTGTAATCTATAGCCTTTGGTTCAAAAAACGTCATAGTATAGCACGTCGCTCTAAAAACGTCATAGTATAGCCTTTGGTCCACAAAACGTTGTTATGTCCCGGCTGTCTGAAGTAGGTGAGGAGCGACACAAAAACCGTCCAAACGCTGGTTTCCAGAGGGGTAGAGGAGTATTTATTTGAAAGAGGAAGTTTACAACAACACAACATGTGAGGGGGTTAAAAGCAAATGGGTGTTAGTAAAATAAAAATAAATAATCAGAACTAAAAGTGAACTTCATGCTGACATTGATGGGCATTCCAACCAGGAACAAAGTAAAAGATCATCTTTTTTTTTTTTTTTTTTTTGTCTGCATTTGTTCTCATTGTTTAACTCCACAGAAGAGGTGTCAACGGGTATCTTCTCAAATGAACTCGCTGCGGTTGTTGATTAATCTCTGTCACACCGATCATCTTTTGTCACAGAGGACGAGGCGCGACTACCGAAACCGCCAGCAGACATGTCGTACTGCAGACAGGAGGGTAAAGATCGCATCATCTTTGTGACAAAGGAAGACCACGACACACCCAGCAATGCTGAGCTGATTGCAGATGATCCCAATGATCCGTATGAGGAGCAAGGCTTGATATCAATCATGAGATTGATGCATATTTTAGTCATGCAGCTAAATATTTTAATATTTAGTGCATGTGTGTGACCATCACCGGCCCTCCCTGAAAGCTAAGCAGATATTCTTTATTAGAATTCCCTGTTATGAGCCAGGGAGGGCAGTGCTACACCTCAGTGATGTGTGGGGGAAACAAAGACTGGACAGGACGAACAGGATGAACAGGATGAACAGGGATAGAAAATAACAGGCGGTGCTATTGCAATTAAAGATAGTAAGGTGGTGTGTTATTCCAGACTACTAACTGCCCATCAATAAAACAGAAAGAAAAAAAAAAAACAACACAAAAGAAAAAGAGATTAAATAAATAAATAAATAAACAAACAGTACTGAGCACCATAATTGTGGATGTCTTGACAGTATGGAATAGAATAGGCCAGAAGAGGATACCAGTGAAGGAGAGAATGAGTTTAGGATAGAGACTCTGGAGAGATTCTCAGCACATTCTGGTGGGTCCCATCATTCGCTGACAATGGGACTCGGCAGTAGCTGGCGAGACCTGATCAAACATGTAAGTGTGAAGAACCCTGAAGCCCAGAACAGCAATCACGGCACGGCAGGGCCAAGCCAACAGGGCACCCCTCCCCCCCGGGCCATAGGAGCCACAGGGCGGCGCTCCCAGAGAGCCACCGGGGCCACCGTGAACGACGCGAACCCGGAGAACAAGAGGGAGCAGCTACCGACACCCCCAGCGCGCCAAGACCGACCCAGGCGGCCCGGGGCATGAGGACCCACCCGCTACCCAAACCCCAACCCCGCCCACCCCAGTCCCCACCAAACCCCCCATCCCACCACCCGACCTGCCCACCCCACCCCCTCCCCCACCCCCGAGGGGACCAACGGCCCCACACAGCCAGGACGCCAGACACAGGGGCCGAGCGGCCCACCGAAGGGATGGCAACCAGCACAAAGCAGGCAGCCACCGGGAGCCGGTCAGAGGAAATCGGAGCCGGGACCCGATGCGAGTCCAGAGGATGAAAATGGACAGTGAGGTGGGGCCCGGCGACGCCGACAGGGAGGCACCCCGCATACCCCCCCGCACCAGGCCCCAGGCGAGCGCAGTACACCCAGGGCCCCCACTCCCCGCAATGCGTCCTGACAACCCACCAGGACAGAGCCACCACATGCCACCAAAGTAAAAGATCATCAATACGAAAAAAATAACTCTTCCTGTTCACCTCTTCAAGCCCAAAAACACAACACAGTAGCACCCTAAACTAAAACTACCAATGGGTTTCCTGTTTTCCTTTCTGAACAATTCAAAGGTCCCTCTCTATCTCCCCACACATCCACCAACCACTGGAACACATCTCCAAAGTTCTGCCGGGCCAGCTTAGCTTCCCCTCAAAAGAAGTACCGCCACCTGCCAGATGAAGGAGCCTTTTGAGAGGCAGCTGGCATCATGATTGGACTGTACTTTGGTCTGTTCCAATCCAGCTTCAGCTCCAGAGACGGCAGGCGGGACGAGTCAACGGAGGCCGGGTGGACGAAGGCATGCAGCTGAGTACAATCCAGAAAACAACAGAGGAGGAGTGCAGCAGCCCAGGGCCAGAACAGACAGAGTATGTCTCTTAGAAAACATCATAGTATAGCCTTTGGTATGAAAAAACGGCATCATATACATCGTATATTGTACAAATAACAAGTCAAAGGAAAGAGACATACATTATAGAATTGTAGTAATTGTGGGCTGACTGATTTACTGATTATCAATATTTTATTTTTTACTGATTTACGGTAATAAATAAATTTAAAAATGGCGCTACTTTGGCTCTGAACCTTTATCTACCTGTGGTCGCTCTGTCTTCTGGAGTGATTTGATTGGTTATACGTCACGAATAAAACTCCTTCAACTTGACATCTGTAAACAAAACAAAAACGTATCAAAGTTTTCTGTTGAAGTTTGTGTTCTTGTAAGTTTAACTCCAAGATTTTAAATACTTTCATTTACTGCAAATGAATATCCAAATGAATATACTCCAGGTGTCTCACTAATAATCATTATCAGCCTTAAAAACCCACAAAACACCCCTTTATGCTCGACCACACTTAGTACAGTCCGGTTCCCCCTTCTATAAATCTGCTTGGAACCATCCACTTCCTGTTTGTCAAAGTGGCCTTCTACCTGGACAGGTTTTGTTGGAGCTCATGCAGCAAACATTTTGGGTAACTGCACTTTAATATGGATGGATGATACTGAATTAGAGTCTGTTTTAATGAGACTGAGTTAAGATGTGTAGCTCTGTCATTAAATAGTAAATTATTTCTGAGAATTCACAGAGAAAAGTCTGAAATGTTTGCTAGGTTAGCGTCCCACATGTTCTTTGGCTCAGCTAAAGCTAACTCTCTCCAACTTCTGGATCTCTTGAGTTGCTTGTTGTTAAAATATCTTGCTAGAGGTGCTGAAGCTCCGAAAGTCTGAGATGTTTGTTCAAAATAAGCTCATTCTCAAGTCTTATCTGAACTGTCTTCTTATGTTTTAACTTTCCCTAAACTTAGGAGTTAATGAAAGTGCAGCACATCCAGACTCAGTCTTATTTATGTAGAGATTAAACTTCAGTGTCATTCATTGATGTTAAAGTGCAGTTTTTCAAATGTTTGTTGCACATGCTCCCGACCAAACCAGTCCAGGTGGAAGACGATGTGAAGAGAAAGCTCCCGAGGATGAATATCACACATTTACGTTGGAAATAAATGTCCTTTAATTAGACATTGTCATGCAAATGATGTTCAAATCTTTGTTGAGTGTTTTGTTGATGTTGGTTTCTAAATGTTTTTTGACACTCACGGCTCACAAGCTGCAACAATTCACACATTATCAACTATCTTTCTGACTAAACTAAGATAAAGAGTGAAAAACTGCCTGATTCCTGCATCATGAATGCAAATCTTTTTGGTTTTTATGACAGTAAACTGAATATATTTGGGTTTGACATTTTATTAACCAAAACAAGAAATGAATGACTGGAGAAAACGACAGATTAATGGACAAAGAAAATGTGTTTTCCAACATATATGGCTGAATTACTCCAACATTACAAGATACATCCAATTTTTATTCAATTTTATTTATATAACGCCAGTTACAGGTCAAATTGTCTCAAGACACTTTATATTTTTTGTCATATTTAAAATATGACAAAGTAAGAAATTTAAACCTCTTGACTAATCCAATTTATTATTTGGTTTTTACGAGACTAATCGACATATAAAGAACTTTCTCCACTAAAACTAATAAACATGAGGTCAAATAGAAGGAACAGTTTTAAATACTGCAGTCCCACAATGACAAGAATAAAGTTTCTCAACAAAAACTAAATCTGCTGGTGGATTCCATTTAAGTCATAATGAAGGATAATAAAGTGTGATACTAAAGGTTTGTGGTGCTAAAAATCTCTAAAGATATCAAATTGAACATCTGGATGGAGGTTGATAAAAGTTGACCTCCCTTCATTTCTCTGGAGCCGACTCCATGGATTTTATGGATGGTGGTTAAAGACCTGCTCTTCTAGTCGTCTTCCTTCTAGTCGCTGTAAAAAGTCACCTCTTCATGACAACTTGTCCTGCCTCGGACCTCGTGGAAACTCAAGAAACTCGGGAAAACCTGTCGAGACTCGAAGAACTCATCGAGACTCGAAGAACTCGTCGGGCGGGGGAAGGTGTGGTGGGTGGTGGGGGGAGGTGGGGGAGTAGAGGGGGGAGGCCGCCACCCACCTCCCCGCCTACTCTCCGCCCTGACTCCACCCAGACTCCGCCTTTGCTCTGCCCATGTGGTCACTTCAGAAACTACGATGCCAAAGGGACGACGAATTTATTTCTTTTTATCTGATCTGTAGCTCAGTGAGTTAAGGATTTGCCTATGGAGCTGCAGGTCGCTGGTTCAAGACCAGACCCTTCTTAAGTTTTCATCAAAATCCTGACAAAGATGAACAAAGAAAGGTGCCTGTGGCGGGTCTTGATCCTGCGACCCTCCACTTGGTAGTCCTCTTCTTATCCTCCTGAGCTACTCGCTCAGATACTAATTTTCCTTTTTTTTGCGCATTTATCATCTATTTTTTGTCGTTTTCGAGTTTTTTTTTAACTCGAGTCTCGACTCGACCGTTTTTCTCAGGAGGTTGGACTTCAGCCTTTGTGCTGGAGGGTTGAACCCTCAGTTCCAAGACTTTCCAAAGCCTCCAGACCTCCCGAGTCCTCAGGACCTGAGCTTTCACACAGTCTGAGGGCTGAAATTTTCTAAGTCCCACAGTAGTTCTCTGTTAGTTTGAACCTTCAGACAGTCCAAGGACTGATATCCTCTAGGTTCCTGAGTAGTTCTCTGTAAGTTTGAACCTTCAGACAGTCTGAGGGCTGAAGTTTTAAAAGTTTCTCAGTACTTCTCTGTTAGTTTGAACTTTCTGGTTAACAGAAGCCTTAAAACTTGTGACCATGAGTCTTGATTTCACATTTAGACCATCCATCTGAGTTCTTCTCAGACTTTCACCTGTGGGTTTTTTAGAAATCCTGAACAAACTTTCTCTTCACTGAACAGTAAAGTTTGTGGAGATCAGAAGGTAACATTAGTTTGATCGATGCCTTCAACTACTAGTAGATTTTATCTGGAAAGCAGTTTTCTGAAATGAGCAGTTAGTAAATCTGTCCACAATCAAACCAAGAACATAGAAAGAGGAAATGTTTGAAGAAACAACTTGATGTTTTCATTTCAGGCTAGAAAACGCTTTAAGACCTTAATGTGTTTCTGCTCTTTTTCATCGTTTTGTCTCTTCTAATTTTATCTTCTAAAGTCTAACTGGTGTCTTTTCAAATGTTTTGTCTTTAGTTTGATTCTTCTTAAACGTTTAGTTTTGCTCTTTTCTCACCTTTTATTCTTTTCTAATGTCTGTTTTGATTTCGAAATGTTTTGTCTTTTTAACGTTTAATTGTTTTTTCAAATGTTTTATCGGCTTGTTTGAATTTTTTTTCTTTCCCAATAATTAATTTTTCGATTCCTATTTGAAGTTTTATTGTCTTTAAAATGTAATTTTCTAATTAAACATTAATTTTCTTAATTAAATGTTTTGTTTTAAAGATTTAATAATCCAATTAAATGTTTTGTATTTTTTTAAATGTTTAATATTCTTCTTGTTTAATTGTATTTTTTAAATGTTTAATATTCTTCTTGTTTAATTGTATTTTTTGAATGTGTAATTATCAAAAATATTTTATCTGTAATTTTTAATATTTCTATTTTAAAAATTTTGTTTAATTTCATACTTACATGTATTGTATCTTGTTTAGTTATCTAATTCAATATTTTGTCTGTTTAATATAGTTAAACATTAAATACAATTAAATGATATTAAACAGACAAAATATTGAATTAGATAACTAAACAAGATACAATACATGTAAGTATGAAATTAAACAAAATTTTTAAAATACAAATATTAAAAATTACAGATAAAATATTTTCGATAATTACACATTCAAAAAATACAATTAAACAAGAAGAATATTAAACATTCAAAAAATACAATTAAACAAGAATATTAAACATTTAAAAAATACTTTTTAATAATAAAACTTTTTAAAAGTTTATTTGTATTAAATTTTTTCCCTTTGATTTAATTGCTTTTTGTTATGTAGTTTATTTCTTTAATCTTCTTTTTCTGTCAAGATTTTAACCCCAACCTTAAAAATGAAATAAACCCTTAAATCACAATGAAAATACTTCTGTTGTCACAATCATGAGTTAGTCAGTTATTCAGTTTATCAATTCAACTTTATTTGTTTAGTACCTTTTACACAGATGACAAAACTAAACAAGCAAAGAGAAAAAAAACATGCTAAAACTATGATTAAAACGCAACAACATTTAAAAAAAATTTAAAAAAAAGACTTAACATGGTAATAAAATATGTTGTGTCCAGGGGATGGAGGGAGTTTATTGAAGTCTTCTTGGGCTCACATGGGAAATCATTTAAAATATAAACTTGATATTCAGTCTAAGGAAACTGCAGAGCGACAGAAGAACCAACAATATCTCCCGTTTCTCCTTTAATGAGTCGACTCTTCTTGTGCTTTCAGACCAAAGAACTACAGACTCTTCACAACCTGCTCAAACTCTTGGTACAGGACCTCACCACACGGGTCAAGAAGGTTTCCATCTCATTTCTACTCTGAAGCTCACCTTCTCCTGCTCAAACTGCTGACAAATGTTTCTGCTGCTCTCAAGTCTGCTCTCCAGAACTTCCTAAAAACTCTCAAAGTCTCTTCTGCTGCAGGTTGCTTTGTAGAACTGTTGCAGAAAACCTCACTAAACCACATGGAGGGGCCTCAAGATAGTCGTCCAAATGAAACCATACAAAAACCAAACTAGCACAACCCAAACGCTAAAGTCTCCTGCAGCCTACCAGAGAAGCTCTGAGAACAGAGAATCAGGACAGGAACTCTTACCTTCTGGACAACCAACGTTGGTTCTCAAACCAGAATACAGAATGTGTCTGACCAAAAACCTCTGAAGACTCACTACAGCCAAGATAAAGACACAACTCAGCTGTACCAAATCCACTAATCACTGCACACATAAGCACCATGTGCTAACTGTGGCTAAAGAACCACATTTACCAAGACAACTATCCAGTACAAAGCCCTAAAACACACCAAGAAACACATTAAAGACGATTTTACTGCTGGAAGCTGCAAGCCAACGCCTGAAGAACAAACTGAAGCAATGGAGCCAAACCCAGTTCAGTGGGGAAGAGAAGCAGAGGAAATGTTTGTCTGCAACCAAATAAAGCAGGAAGATACTGAGTTGCTCAGGTGTTCCTGATAACACCAAGCAGCCACCTGGACAGCCAATAGGAACACAGCTTACTGGAAGTCCAGAGGGCTGGGTGAGTCAAGTAAATTTAGTTTAAAGTTGAAGCAGAAAGTTAACAAAGAAAGTTGAAAACCACCTTCTGATACCTGAAATCTCTGAGTTTTCACACAAAGAACGCCTGAACATGTCAAACTGGTTCCATAATAGAACCATCATTGTAAAAACATCATAGTATGGTGTGTTGCTCAAAAAACAGTACAACCTGGCTGTCTAGGGTCGCCAAGGAGCAACACAAAAACAGGACAAACGCTGGTTTCCAGGGGGTTAGGCGGCTATTTATTTGAAAGAGGAAGTTTACAACAACACAACATGTGAGCATAAAAATCACAAAGTCTGTCTTTAGTTCAGCTGAAAATATTAGTTTTTGTCTTTTTTATTAACCAAACTTTTCAGGAATTAGATGAAGAATAATTAAAGCTCTCATGTAGAAGTCCAACTTATTTTGGATCCTTGTGGAGAGTTTAATCTTAGAGTTTGTACAGCTGTTGAGTTTTTAGAGTCACATGGATTGTTTTGACATTTAATAACCGAGTCCTGAAATAAAATTACAGTTGTGGATTTCTGTCATTTAGTCTGGACTAAACAAATAACAGCAGCATAAATCTCAAATGTCATTATGAGGAGTCTGGATTGAGGTTTCTCACTTGATAATGATCAAAACATGAAATTTAGGTTGGTTTAAAGGAATATTCCACCTTAAATCTTTGAATGTTGACCTAAAAGGTTGGTTTCAGGAAGTATTCCACCGACAAGGTCCTCAAACATCCACCTTAAAGGAACACTCCACCAAAAATCCTTGGACATGCACCTAAAATGTTGGTTTAACAACAGAGTATTCCATCCAAAATCCTCAAAGAGACCTGAGGGGCTGGTTAAAAGGAATATTCCACCTAAAACCTCAAATATAGACCTGAAAGGGTGGTTTAGAAAAAATCCTTCAGTGTAGACCAAAAAAGTTAGTATGGAGGAATATTCCACCTGAAATGTAGACCTGAGAAATGGGTTTGGAAGAATATACCATCCTAAACATCGTTAAATGTAGACTAAAAGACGGTTTGGAAAAAAATGCCACCTAAAATCCTCCAATGTAGACCTAAAAGGTGAGTTTAATGGTATATTCCACCTAAAATTCACTACTGTAGACCTTGGAGGTTGGTCTGATGGTATATTCCACCCAACATCCTTGAACATAAACTTAAAAAGTTCGTTCAAAGGAGTATTTCACCTAAAATCTTTCAATGTAGACCAAAAACTCTTGGTGTAAAGGAGTATTCCACCTTAAATGTAGACCTAAAGGATGGTTTGGAGTAATATTCTACTCTAAAATCTTCCAATGTAGACCTAAAAGGTTGATCTGATGGTATGTTCTACCCAACATCCTGGAACATTTACCTAAAAGGTTGGTTTAATGGTATATTCCCAGAAGAACCCTTGAACATCGGGCTTAATGGTATATTCCACCCCAAATACTTGTACATATACCAAGAAGTCAGTGTAAAGGAAATGTAGACCTAAAAGGATTGTTTAAAGGAATATTTAAACAATTATTTTCATTATTTAATAATCTGTTATCAGTCAGAACCCTGGCAAACTTATTTTCTTCAGTTTTTTTAGTGGAAGTCACAAATAAAGGAGCTCGTGGACCAGCTCGTCCTCGTAGGACTCCTCCTGTAGCCTTGAGGGGACCACAGGAACATTCAGTAGCTGTTGGAGTTCTTCCTGTCAGGCTTGTGGTAGAACGACTCTGAAGTATCTTGTACTTGTCTTATCTGGAACAATCTAACAGCCTAAACTGTTAACAGCGGTGTAAAGAAGCAAACACACAGGCATAGATTAGGACTCAAACTAGATTTATTTTAGAAAACAAATCAACTTAGAGGCATTTGTTCACACATGTGGCTGAATAGGAGGCCGTCCAATCAGATTCGAGGTCTTCACTCTGTAGGTTGGTTGTTCGGTGAGACTCTTGGACCTCCATCAGCTGACGTGGATGTTTGATGGTCTTCTTCTCTAGTGCCAGATGATTCATCCATGAATTCAGCAGCTACAGACTGAAATGAAGCTCATGCTGCCGTTATTGAATTCCTGTTCCAGATCAAATGTTCAGAGCTCACCTTGAATGCAGCCATCTGCTGTCTGATAGTTTTTCTCATTGTAGTCTTCAATAAAGTCTTTTTCCTCATGTCAGGATGTGGTGAGACTCTTTCTCAGTCTCTGCAGACGTCCCTCATTGTGCATCTCCAGAGAAGAATCAGAAAAATTGATCACTGCTTCAGCATCACAAACGCTCTCCAGCACTGAGAGTGTTTTAGGAATTCATTCATTGTGTTGTGAACTTTGAAGGAGCAGAAACTTTACAGCTGCCATAGATCTCCAATTCTGGATGTTTTAGGAAATGAAGTTCATCAAATGAACACTTGATTATTGCTGATAACGCTCATTAAATTACTGAAGAAATCCAGCATAAAAACCTGTAAACTCTCAGGCAGCTTTTGTTAAAGTTTGTCTATAATTCTATCATCATGTTCTGGAACCAGGACTCTGCAGAAGTTCCTTCAAACAGATACTTGTGTGTTTCTATTTAAGGCCTCAGGTTTGAACGTACAGCAGAGGATTAGAAAGGAGTTATTTTAATATTTAAATCAGTCCAGTAAATGTTTGGCGTGAAAATTATTAAAATTTTGATTTAGATAGATTTGTGTTAAATAATATTGTAGAGTCTCACTTAAATATATCCAAATGAGTTCAGTGTATTTACATTTTATAGAATATTTGATTTCTTAATCTCAATACTGTAGGGTCTGACCGTAAATATTATAATAATGATGTCAATTTAAATAATATTTTAGTGCAGAGTCATAAACTTTAATCAGCTAAACTTACATAATAAATATCACTGTACAATCTTAACCTGAACATTCATATTATTGAAGTAAATTTACATAAATCATGATATTCTAGAGTCTTAATTGGAATATTTCTAACATTAATCTTTTTGTATTGTGCTGATAAACAACAATAACCCGACTTTCAGATAATATTTATTGTCTGTGATTGTGAGACTAAATTCCTCCACATTCTGGAACTGGACTGCATTTCCCAAAATGAAACATGGACAGAATTTAACACTCATGTATCCATGGCAATGCTAAAGTTTCTGCTTCTTACCAAAGTTCACAACACAAGTAAAGATTTTAATGTAAAACTTCAGGGATGACTGCTGACCATAAGTATTCTGATCAATACTTCATGATCAATATCAGGACAGATGTTACAACTCCAGCTGTTGCATTAGACTGCAGTTATTCACAGAGAAATTAAAACATCACATTCCTCATAAAAACTAGATGGAACTTTTATTAAATAAAGTGTTGGTGAATAAACAGTGTAAAAAGTGCAAAGCAGCTCCATTAAATCAGGAGATGTGAGACTTCCACAGCATGGATCACCATCTGCTGTGTTGATTCATAGCTGAATGTCAGAATGAACTGAGCTAGAAAAGCTGCTTTGAGCTGCAACATTACGGTCTGACAATCCAACACCATCACAGTTTTCATCTGGTTGTTTTGCTCCAACATGCTGTGAAGTTCAGTTTTTACCTGAATCAATACAGAGATTCTATTTCCAACCAAGACTGGAATAAAAATTAGAATGTTATGAGGTTATTAATGCAACTAAATCCTTTCAGATGGCAGGATTTACTTCTAAGTTCTAATTCAAGTTTCAGTTGGAGCACATTGCATTCACAGAGAAAAACAGCGATACCTTCATAGCAACATTTAATAAACCTAAAGCTTCCCTGTTGGCACATTGGTGGAGTTTGTTACTGAGCATCTGAACCTTAAATCCAGTGAGAGGACCATCTTCAGTCGAGGCCAGTCAGAGAACTTCAAGACCTTCCATCAGCTGGACCAGATGTGGCATCATCTCCCTCTGAACATCTGGATGACAGGAGAAAAGACAGAAATCAAACACAGATCACAGAAATACAATTTATTCACTTTCATCATTTTATAAAAGTAGCATGAACTTTATTAAAACTTGACAACATCAGTAATGAAAGTAAATGTTTTTATCTTGTGTTGAAGCTAAATTTAAAGTCAATTTTAATGACCGTTTATCCTGAGAGGAGTGAGAATGGAGCTTTTCTTTCCTTTTTAGAATATTCCCTCAAAATATTCTGTTTATTATTGGCTTTAGAAGCATTTTTCTTTACTTATTTATTTTTACATACCTCAGACTGATGCAATTTGCTGGTTTGCAGATAATTCCATGTACAATGACAATAAAGATCTTCTATTAGAACATATTTTGCTAAAACAAGAACTGCAAACCTTCTCAACCATCTCTCAGTCTGCAAAATTCCAACTGCGACCAAGAATTATCTGATGTAGTTATTATTATCTTTACTGATCCAGCCCTGGAATTAATAAAAATCTGTATATGGATATGATTTTCTCTGATGGGACCACTAAAACTGCATACAATAAAGTAAATCTCTTCTGCACTGCACACATACTACACTTTTGTATAACTCTGGATGTCAGAGTAAAGGCAGACAGATCCACCGATCAGCCACAACATTCTGACCACTGACAGCTGAAGAGAACAACATCCATCATCTTGTTCTAATGCAACGTTCTGCTGGAAAACCTTGACATTCATGTGGATGTTTGACATGTACCACCACCTGAACACTGCAGGAAAAACAACCCCCTAGTCTCCATGACAACAGCAGTCCTTGATGCAAGCTGCCTCCCTCAGCAGGACAAACTAGAACTGCTACTACAGGAGTGGTCGGAGGAACACGACAGAGCTAAGCTGTTCACCTGGGTTCCACACTCCCCACATCCAGATCTGATTGAGCATCTGTGGGATGGTCCAGGATCAGCCTGGTCTAGGTAGGACCCACCCTGCAACCCACAGGATCCACAGAATCCACAGGACATCCCCAGAGGTTCTGATGAACCACTGGGTCAGAGGAGTTTTAGCAGCATAAAGGGACCAACACAGTATTAGTCAGGTGGTCAGAATGTTCTACTGTTATATTGTCATGCTGATTACATGATCAGTAAATGTTACCATCAATTATAACGTCCACATTGATCAGGAAAAAAAACAACTATCAGTTCATTCAGAAATTGTGGGGTTAAACCTAAAAACACAGACCTCAACAGCAGTTTGTTTCAAAGCAGAACACCAGTCGGTTTTCACTAAAGAAGCTTTCAGAGCAAAAATTAAATGACAGTTTTGTTCTCATTAAGTTCAGAGTCAGCCAAAAAAAATGGATACACACACATCAGGAAAAGAAAAAGTTTTATAAATATTTCATTTGTATAAGTACTTATATACATATAGATACCTCTTTCTAAGTTTGATCAAATCACGATAACTCTGTGTCCTGTTGTACAATGTTTTCCCAACAGATGGCGCTACCCTCATGAATGGAGCATCAACAAGTGACGTCTACAACAGAAATGTCTGGAAGCCAGTGGCCACCACTTTGAGCACCTCTTGTAATTGTAGAGGCCAAAGATAACTTTTATTAATCTCGTGATGTCTGAATAAATTTGGTATTGAAACATTTATGCAAGTTTTTCTTTTCCTAATGTGTGTAAACATTATTTTGGCTGACTCTGTATGAAGGGTTTCTGACAGGTCACCAGGCAACATCTTTTTATAATAATGACAAACATACCTGCATTCTACAGGAGTGATTTTCCTCATGTGCAGGTAAAGATGTGTGAGGAGCTTAGAGATGACAGGAGCAGGAGTCATCCTCACTAATTCAGCTTCCACCTAGAAACAGAAAGACCACAAACACACACACTGATATACTCTCAAACGTTCAATCTCACAACCTCAAAATATCTGTTTAGGAAATGTTGTGTTTCTAAATTCTGCTGAAAGCATTGACAGACATTCTCTTACAAGGTTGTGTAAAAAGCAGCCTGTCCTCTGAGCTACTGAGAAATCTTCCTGAACAAAGTTTCTACGTGTAAATCAGCTCAACAAAAACTAAAGCCTCAGTCAGAGATAACAGGTATCACAAATTATAAACAACTTTCTTTGTTAACTCAGACTTTCTGCTTCAACCTCACAGAAAAAGGGGAGTTTAACTCATCAGGTGACTGAAAATGAACGGCTTGTGCAGTTCTAGATCCAAAAGTAGGATGTTTCAACTCATGTTTTACTACAAATACATGCAATAATAAATAAATACAATGGCTGGCTGTTAGTTTATTCACTATTAATGTCACTTTATATACTGGATTGAACTTGAGCAGTGGAAGAGAGAAGGAATTTAATGAAATTATGGAGATTCAGAGAGGTAATGTTGCGCAATGTTAAGTTAAGCGTTGTTTAATTCAAACCAGCTGAATGTTAAACTTCAGTGCAGCTCAACAGGTTTCAGTTAACCTTAAAGTAAAATAACTTTTTTAAAAGCTAAAATACACAGCAGAGAAATACAGGTTGAGAAGGTCATTCTAATAACGAGGACAGCTGTGGCAGCAACTAACACAGGTGTTCAGCGGTAAGTTAGCCACCTGTGTTAATTAGCCCGCTAGCTAAATTAGCCGCTTAGCTAGCTAACGCGTCCGGATCAACTGCTCAAACACGACAAAAAACAACTCTTCACAAGTCGAAGACTTAACGTACAACAAAACAACGCTGCTGGTTAGAAGTATTTATCTTCTTACCGTGTTTTACTCCAAAAACAAGATCAACAGCAGTCAGAGGTGCTACCAGACGTGCTGACCATAGATACATAGAATACTAGATACGCTAACGCCCTGTCTTCTATATTGTCTATGGTCTGGCCAATCACTGCTCTCTGGTTCCGCCCTCTGAGAATCTTGTTGTCGTTTGGCTCCGCACTTGCTGATGACCACTTCCGGTCTCAGAAAATGAAAAACGGACCTATTTTCGTTTCTGTCTCTTACTGATTTTATTTTTTTGTTATTCTAAATATAAAATGAAAATTTAAACATTTTTAAAATTTCGTATATCCCTTTTTGATCGTGAAAAAGAAAAACGCCTTGTATTTCAATTTTAATTTTTGTATTTTAAAACGAAAATCAAATAACCCCTCGTTTTTTTGTTTTTCAACACCCGTTTCAGAACGGAAAATCCAATTGCCAGATAAATACACGGACCCTCAGCCTATAAGTTACTGTCGAAAGATGGTTCAGTTGGGTTAATACAAAGATGTCTATTTTTTATTTTTTTTTAACATTGCCAGTGTTTCCTGATCCATCAATTAAGAAGAAGAACAAGAAGAATGTTCTATATACCTGAAGTGTTGCATTAATTTTCTTAGGTGCTTCATAGTGCATCAGGTAAACTTTTTTTCCAGAATTTCATTCAACGTGCTATTTTGATATTGCCAGAAGGTACAGAAAGTACATGTACAAAAACATAAACTAAAAAGTAGAATGCTTTGACTATTTAGATAGTTGTATTTTGGGGTCTACCTCTGAAATTTCACCTTACAGTGATGGTGATTGCATTTCAGCTTGTGGTTTGGTATTAAAAAAAATATTAAAAATAAAACAAACATGCAGGCAATTCAGCTGCAACACATTTTTCCAAAACCAGTCTCTGTTAATCTGGACAATCCACATCCCAAGAACATAATGTGTACAGTTTCAAGTATTTCATACTGAAGAAATAGTTGCTATTTCTACTGCTGTATGACCTGTGAGCCCTGACCTCATTGCACCCCCACTCTTCATAAATCCCAATTTAATGTCTTATACCTTTAAATATAGACCCAAATTCATATTTCCAGACATATGATAAGCAATCTTATGATCAAGTCACATTAGCTGACCATTGACTCTCTCTCTCTCTCTCTCTCTCTCTCTCTCTCTCTCTCTCTCTCTCTCTCTCTCTCTCTCTCTCTCTCTCTCTCTCTCTCTCTCTCTCTCTCTCTCTCTCTCTCTCTCTCTCTCTCTCTCTCTCTCTCTCTCTCTCTCTCTCTCTCTCTCTCTCTCTCTCTCTCTCTCTCTCTCTCTCTCTCTCTCTCTCTCTCTCTGCAAGAGGCAGAAACACATGATCTCAAGATTGACTTTTTCCATTTTTTTTACACTCCCCCGTTATTAGCATAGACAAAAACACACCAACATGACCATTTCATATATTATGGTTTATTACTCATCACAAATGTCATCGTCATCATTAATTATAAATACATCAGTTGTAGATCTGAAGGAATGAATTCAATTAGCTATGATTTTATTTCACTTTCGCCAGAGAGAGAGAGTGACATGTAAACTTAAAGACACAAAAGACATAACGGCATTGGGGAGAAAGAACTGAAACACTTATCTTTTAAATATTTGCATCAGTGGAGTCATTCCCAGTCAAATGTAATTGAGAACGACGACTTCAGGATAAATACAGAAATGCACAAAGGACCTGATAGAAATGGATTTTCCTAATTCGTGTTGAATCTACAGCTAGTGTCCGATTCATTTGATCATCACAACATCTCCAGCCATCTGAATAAAGAGAAATGACATTATCATCGAGACATGAGCTGCGAGGACGTATTGCTCGTAAGATATCATAGTCCACGGGCATGAAAGTGTGCGAGGAAAAACACTTGCTGAAGCACAGAATTCAGTTTTCCACAGCACCGCTCGGATCGGCGGTGAAATCAGCGCTACTGTCACCACACACACCCACAGTCATGATGGAGGAAGGTTTGCATAGATGTGTTCAGGTTGTCCACACTAACACTACACTAATCTGTGCCTATAATGCACCGGCGTCAAAACAGAGAAGGGACAGGGTGTGTGTGTGATATTTATATATTCAAATGACCTGAAATAAGTGAAAAAACTATGAATATGGAGGACATGTTGGCTACAATTACACGAAAGTCCCTCTAATCATTATCTACGAAACAGCACAGTTAAAGAGCATCAATGTTTTTTTTTGCCATCAAATGGTTTTCACTAACTACCTGGCACTATTCATTGTATACTGATGGGGTTCAGTGCCATTTAATGTATGCATAAATATGTTACAGTACAGAATAGAGTGTAAATAGGTTAGGGAGTTAGTCCATAAGTCATTATGAATGTTACAACACAACTTGGTGAGACTGACATACTTAAGATCTTCAATTAAAGAACTATTCAAAGCTCATAAATCACCTTTTAGTATATTTTACAGTACGAAGACTTTCCACTCCCAAATATTCTGTCTCAAGTTTGTTCTCTCGGAGGCCCATTTCTTTCACTCAAGTCTGTTTAATACTGCACTTCAGTAAACTGGAGACTCGTGAACCTAAGCTGACCAAACCTACAATGACGGTAAACCATAGCAAAGACATGCATTGAGTTTTGTTGTGTAAAAGCAGAGGACTTAACGTGCAAAGAAAAAAAAGGACGACTAAAACAATTTAAATGATCCCCATGCAACTACACTGCGTAGTCAGCCATCATTCCAGTCAACCAGGTGTCTCTTACTCACATAGAAAAATAGTCAGATCCAAAATAATAATAATAATAATAATTCATAATATACTATATTTGATTAAATTAACCACTTTGTACATAAATACATCAGAGCCCAAAGTTTAGAGGTTAATGCTACATTGGCACACCCGGCACCTCCAGTCAAGTGGCTTCCTATAGGTCCTCAAAGCAGAGATTTCAAACTGTGAAACCGGCCTGTAGAGACTCGTTTTTCTACTTCACCACACTAGCGGAGTGGTCAACTTCAGTGGTGCTTTGTGACAAAATCACAAGTGCAAAAACATCCTTCATTCTCTTAAGATACTTCAAATCACATTCTAATGGGTTAAGGACCTTAAGTTCTTACCCACACTGAAATTTGGCTGAATAAAATGCATACACAATTTTGTTCAATGAAATCAAAATAATACTAATTTTAACAGAAGGACATTTGGTCTGCAGGACTTGTGCACAGATACTCCTTACATATTTTCGCACAAGCAGTTTATAATCATAATGTTATGCCTTCTTTCTGCAAAAATCAACTTCAGACAACAAATTGAAATCAAAGCCGAAATTAAAAACAATACATGCTCCCCCTGTGTTCTTTTCTCTGATAAAAATACACATACATGAACAATTTTTTTAAAAAAACCTGTCACCACTTCACGGTGTCGGTGTCTGGTTGTCCTTCAAATTTTCTCCCTATTTTTGTCTGCTTTTACCATTAGATTTATTCCAGAAACAGAATAAACTAAAGGTTTGTGACTAACCACAGATGGTTTGACATGAGAGAAAACAAAAGCAGGCAGCGGGAGACTAAAAACAGGGAGGCCACACATAGAACATTAACACATTTCACTATACTACTAAGGCACACACTCACTCACAACATTTAACAAGACAATAAATACATCCTCATCAACATTGCTAGCATTTCTGTCTTCAGTGCCTGCGCTTGAGATGACTTCAAAGGGTTTTTGTTTTGTTTTCCCCCTCCCCAACATCCAGATAACCTGGCCACATATGAGAACTGATGGAGAACAGGGAGTGCTAACAGGATCCTATGTACTGTAGGTAGACTTTGTATTTACAAACTCTATGGCACCCGAACCTTTTCTGCAAACGTTTGATTCAACGCTGCCTTGAGCCGATGCTTCTCCAACCACTGCTGTCAATCTGATTTAAAAAAAAAAAAAAAAAAATTTAAAAAACTAAAACAGATAATGACTGTCATCTTCTGAAAACAGATTCACAGTCCGTGCTCCAGTTAACAAAGGAAATGTGTCCTATCTCAATAAAACTCAGTGAAAAAGAAAGCAGTGAGCAGGAGGCAAAAAGCCCCTCGAGGTGCTTTAAAACCATGATCCAGTTTTCTCCATCATAGTCCTCGGACTACATTAGGTCTTCGAAATGATGCATTGCTCAGGAAGCCATCCCGTTTTTTATATTAATTACTCTTTCTGTTTCTGGGGTCTTTTGTGCCCCTGACCTCTTTTTTTGTTCAGCCTCCCTTTTCATGATCCTGGAATGACAGGGTGGAAAACTAGGCCGAATCTTTCGCTGCTGTGGCTCCATTTTTGTCCTCAGCCTCTCCTCCCCCTTTGTCCTTTTTCTTCCCCCCTTTCTTCTTCTCTTTTTCTAGCCTCTCTTTCTCTTTCCTGAGCCTCTCTTTCTCAGCCTTTTCCTTCTCCTTCTTTTCCTTCATTTTTTTCTTCTCATCCTCCTTTTCCTTCTTCTTGTCTTCTTTGCTTTTCTTCTTCTTCTTGCCTTCTTCTTCTCCTGTTGTGGCGTCGGCTGACGGCGCCGCTTCTTTTTTTGAATCTGGACATGGGGGCAGAGGGGCGTTGTTCGCAGTAGGAGAGGGGATAGTGGGAGTAATTTTCTCTGAGACGATCTTTGGGGAGGGGGCCAGAGTATTGGGTGGTGGAGGTGTGCTTTGCGTGGGGGCCGAGGCAGCAGGCTGGCCCTGTGCTGAGGTTCCCTCTGGGGCTTGAGGAGGCTCGCTGGATGAGCCAGTCGAACTCGCGACTAGAGGGCTCTGAATGTGGGGTGCTGGTGCCTTCTGACCTGCCCCTGGAGGAATAGGTGGTTTATGGGCGGGGCCTCGGCTCGGGCTTGATGTCACTGCAGGTGGCGAATGAGGCGGCAGACCCTCTATTCCTGACGGCCCAGAGAAGGAGCCCTTCTTGTGTTGGGAGTGGAAAGGAGCTTTAGACTTGCGGAAGCCAGGGAGCGACAGGAGGCTGGAAGAGGCCCTGAGGGGTCCTGGTGGTGGGACTGGGCTTCCTAGGAAGGAGAAGCTGCCACCGGAGCTGATGGCGGAAGCGCGGCGTTTGTACTCGTAGATGGCTCTTGTACCGTGGAGGCGGCGGCCCGGCTGGTGTGTCAGCTCCCCTCTGGACTCTCTCCACTTTCTCACCTGGATGCTGCACTCCCTCTCTATGAGCGCCTCCGTCACCGGGAGGGTGATGATCTGGACGACATCAGACAAGGACGAGACAGACAGAGGAAGTGAAGAACACTAGACCAGGCACTACATGACAAACTGACTCAGAACTCGTGTCTGAGTAAAAATAGTAGCAAGTTTTGTTTATGTACGTGGTCTGTAAAGCCCAGAGACAGAAAGACTCACCTCCTGTACCAGTATGTCCTCTCTGATGGTGTCGGGTGAGATGTTTCTTAGACGCTCCATGGTCTCATACATGCCCTGTAGTTCCCGAAGTTTATCCACAGAGCCAAGCATCTGCTTCAGCAGCACCAAGCCCACACGAAACACTATCTTTACTCCTACAACCAGATTTTTAGGTTAGGGTTGTGTCAAACTACACAGAAAAAAAAAGAAATAAAACACTGAAGCAGTCAAAGTTCTGTTCTAAAAAGAGTTTACATTTATATTGGATCAAATGTAGAGCGTTGAAAATAATTATGAGACCACCTGCTGTTTTCTTTACAGTCCAGACAATAGGAATTTGATCACAGTGGTTATATAATAACAGCATCTTCTAAAAGACATGAAAAAAGCCTCATAATAATTTAATAGAGGCAATGAATTATGTGTAAAAATATGAAGCATTGAAAATTTGTTTCAAATGTAAATGTAAAGGTTTTTATATTTACACTAGTTGGCTGAAAATCTTTTGAGTCACTTTATAATGTGACTTCTGAGATGCAAAGTCAACAGATGATGCAAACTAGATTATAACTCAACAACAAAAACAACAAAGAAGAGAACTGCGAGAAGATGAAAAGTCAGACATCTTGATGTTCAAAGAATTTTGGTGCTTAACAAAGAGGAATATAGCAGGACAGCCAGCGTTAGCCAGCTTAGGATTAGCAAAGCAGCATCCACTACAACCTTAAGAAGAAAAGACAATATGGTTCCACCAAAAATCCATAAAGGAAGAGGCAGAAAACAGTATTCGCAATTGTCTAATAGGTGGTCTAATAATTATTCCCAAAGCTGGATATAGTTTATCACTAGCTACAGGTACGTGCAGGTAATTTAAAAAAAAAAAAGACAAGTGTTGATGCTGGTAACCATGCAGATTTGAATAATACCTTCACAGAAGAACATGTCCCAAACACGCAGGACACAGGACCATGGTAAGGTGCGTGAGAAAATACACATGAACCACTCTGTCATGTAGAGAATCGGGTCGATCTTGAACTTCTTAAGATGACGGTACGCCATTGGGCATGTACGCCGCAACAGCGAGAAGAAGATCTCACCATCCAGTTGAATTGCTTCCTACAAAACAGAAATGACTTGTTGTTGAAGCTGAGAACACTGACAGGTGGGTTGATAGAGTGCTGGATAATTCACTCACCAGCCCAGCACTGTAGTAACCAGGAAGATACTTCTCACAGATCTGGACGAGGCACCAAAAGGCTTGCTGTGAAACAGAAATATGTGTCAGCGGTTCAGGTAGGTTTAAAAAAAAATGCAGACGAGGTTTGAAAGTTAACATAAAGTATCAGGCTGGAACACAGTCGCATTAACTCTCTCAGCTGCAAAACCCAACAACAGCTTTGAAAAGCATCATAGCTCTACAAAAAAAAAAACACCCAAATATACAGAATACATCAGAGACAGAAACTGTAAAAGCAAACAGTCATTGGATTTCCACTATCCCAGTGATCTACTGATAATGTATGACATTCAGTTTTGTCTGGAAAATTAAACAAATCTAAGCTTGAAATCGGGATATTTTATGCTGATCTGTATATGTAAAATTACACTAACCGGATTCTATAAAATGAAAAAACTAAAAATCTGTTCTCCTCTGTGCAGCTGTGAAGCCATTAGTGACTCAGTTGCAACCAACAGTCACATAATGATAAATAAGGCACTTTACACTTGAACTGGGTGTAACAGCAGATAGGAAACAAATTTTATGATTCATGATATTTTAACTTTGTCACCACTGCAGTATGAAGTTTTACTTTAGCTTCATGATATTTTCTGTACAAGCTGAGCATTGCACATATTCCTGACATTTGATATGCTGGTGTAGCAGAGTAATTTTTGCCTTGCAGTGCTCTGGCCATTTCCTGCTGTCACACTGTATTATCCCATCTCATCTGATATGCCAGTTGGACACACTTTTGATGCCCCATGTCTGAGCAAAATCACGTGGAATGCCAGGTCACTTCTGGTTTGGGGAGGGGTCAGCAGATTGTTTTATTAGGGAAGGGTTGGCCAGTAGCCCCCAGTAATTATGAATGCACTGTTGACCTGTCAGTAGTAAACCCACCACTGGCCAATGCACATTTTCTGTCCTTTTGTACTATTCTTCTATGGGAGAGGAACAGACAGCTTGTTACATGGTGAATTTTTTTTTATCATTTGTTGTTAGATCGCAGTGCATCATAACATCCTCTTTATAAGAAAACAACACAAATGTCCACCAATTATTGCAGCATCAAAAGGCGCAGCACTTAACTTTGGGGGCACCTAAATTATGAGTCGTGCATCTAAATGGAAAAGCTGATGGCAAAAGTGCAACCGATGTAAAAAGTTAATCTGTAGCGCTGGTGATTTTATGAGAAACCATTGTTTGAAAAATAACTGTATATATGTCCTCCTATTACCACTGTTAAGCAGAAACTTGCTGCATTTTAAACTGTGACAACACTTTCAGTTGCTACAGTTTACTACCTGCCTGAGACACCAGAAAATAACCATTACGTCATAAAGGTTTAACATTCACACCGGCATACAATATGCATGTGCTTATTTCTGGAAGTGAAGTACAGTGAATTCAGGTTTCAAACTTTCAGAATACAGATTAGGCAGGTCTGGTGTGGTCTCTCTCACATAAAGAGGCCAGACCAGGCCGTTTCCAAGCAATGACAAGGGTGAGGTCATGGTTGATTCTTTGTATATATTCAGTCAGTTGGTTTAAAATTAGGTCAGTGAGCGTTCAGTCTGCTTTATGTTGCTTTTTTTTAATTTAGAAAATAACCCCAACGAAATAAGAGCCAAAAAAAGCCTTGGTTTTGTTTTGCCTTCTCACTCTGCCCACTCTCTTCTGTTTTGTACTCTCTCTTGATCATGTGTCACATGGGGAGGGATAAACAGAAATAGAGACCAAGTGTGCAAACACGAAAAACAGAAGCTTGTAAAGTGCGACTCGGTGGCATTAACTCATGTTCCTGTGTGCCCATTGGTGTGACAGCAAGTTTCTTTTAGCTCATGTTATATCATACACTGGGTATTATAAAGTTTTGTGTGATGTGGCAATTAGGGTCAAGTAAAGCATAACATATTTCTATTCATTCTGGTCCACTGCTCGCAACAGAATTTCAACACAGCTCAGTATTGGGCCATTTATTTACCAAGCTTTGTAATCTCACTTCTCAGTAATCATTAAAGAACTGGCAGTTTTCTTTGCCCCTCCTGAGATCCTTCCACCCACTGGTTCCACCTCTCACCTCAGCAGGCATATGCATGAGCAGCACTGCAGCCACCGGAGCCTGGGCCTGGCAGTAGCCCTCGTCAGGTCGGTAGATGGTGTAGGCCTTCAGGATTCGGTACAGATCCTGTTGCCTGTAGAGACACGTGTGAAAATTATCCAATGGCCAACCAAGCAGAATTTGGGTGCAAAACCTTCCTGTCTGTGCACTAATCCAGACAAAAGCCTTTGAAATATTTCATTCAGGTTGTAAGTGAAGATCAATTATTTTTATGTTTTACTCGTTCTATCTTTTATGCTCTATTAGTATCAGTCAGTGTTTGATATTGTTGATTTTAGGATTATGAACAGTTCTTCTATTGTTTATGTATTTACTTTCCTCTAATTTAAACTGTTCATGTTTATATCCTAAAATCTGTTACTTTACCAGAAAAACTTCCCCACCAGAATCATGTTTACTAACAAATATATGCACAAATAATGCAGTTGCCAGGCTATTACAAATTATATCTTGACCTGAGAAAGATGTGTTCAGTAATCAGAGAGCAGGTATTACTGTTTCGTCAAGCATGTCATTGTACTCTGGTATAAAAAGCTGTCCGTGTGTGTGTGTGTGTGTGTGTGTGTGTGTGTGTGCATGATTTTACCCATGGCCACCACGAGCGGCAAACATTTCATGAAAGGGGAACTGCCTGTGTAGATCCTTCTCTATAATGTCCAACCATTTAGCCTCTCCCTGCTCTCTCTCCAGCTCCTGCAGTGAGCAAATTAGACAAGCTTTAGATAAATTCTAATTAATTTGTGGAATCAATTATTAATTCATTTAAATTAGACATTCAAGTGGGTTAGACCGCCAAATTGTGCATGGAACGACATTGGAGACACTAAACAATTAATTAAAAGTAAAAAAGCTGGAAGATACATTCTTTCTCTGATAACAAGAACAATAGTAAGCAAACTGCTGGGCCCCAAACCCAGCCAATGCCAGACCCTCCAGTGTGAGGTAGGGCCCTGACAGGGAGGATTACTGGTCCCGATAAGAGGCTTAAAACTCACTAGGTCTGCGCTTGTGCCCCTTTAGCACCTCTGGAGCTCAAATTGCTCTGCTCAGCCACAACTTCCCTTTACAGTGGTCCCCACTTTGAACCAGTTGCTCAATCTAAATATCGTAGCTTCTTCACTGTCCGTGAATGTTCTCAAACCAACCACAGCTTTATAAATAGAAAGAGAGAGAAGTTCAAGAACTAAGAGAGCCCATTTGAAGGATAAAAGAAGTTCAAGTTAAGTTGTATTTTTCTGCTTCTTACATGGAGTAAAATTCAAGACTGTGAGAATCAAAACAGAAGGGATGTTTGCTGTTTGAGGTTTGGTGACGTCTCTGTCGTAAACTACATGCTAACAGTGATACCTCAAATTTCCCAGGGTTGGCGTTAAGAAGCTCTTGACTGTTGGACAGCAGCTGCCAGGCTTTGGCTCTGAGAGAAGATGGAACCCCCTTTCTACAGCGCAGCTTTACCTGTAATGCACAGACACATGTGATATAAACTATGGCAAAGTGTTAAGTATCACAAATTCAAGAACATATCCAAACACTACCTTCTGGAAGCGATGTTTGATCCATTTATCCCAGTTGCTGAACATATCAAGCCATTTCATCTCCCTCTGTCTGGCAACTTCAACTCGGACTTCCTTTTCACTGCAAGATTGAGTAATATAAAATGACTCCATCGCTGACAGAACTGGGAAGTTCTTTTCTTCCTTTCCTACTCCAGAATATTGCACAAATTTGTAACTCAAATCTAATGACACAAATGAATTACCTCAATCTCACTCTTACAGTCATTAGCACCACATTACGCTGAATTGCTCAGTTAAAGAAAATCCCTAACAAGGACCCGAATGCGCTGCCACCACTGATAGCAAATCAATACTATTTTAATTATTCAACAGTGGAAGGGCAATTAGCTTGTCGGAAAAGTAGAAGCAAATCTGACAAAAAAAAGAGAAGAAGAGAGCAGATGGGTATGAGGGGCGATACCACAGATACACAAAGTCAGTACATATTGAGTCACAAAAGTGCTCTCAGCATTATCTGAGTCAGACGAAGGGGAGATAAAGGACAGAGAGATATGTTTAGAGCAGCAGAGAAGAAGAGGAAGGCAGGAAAGAGAGGTTGAGCCCAAGAAGAGAGGAAGATCACTTTGGGTTTGACAGAACAAAGTGGCCAATTAAAAGATAGTAGAGCAGGATTCACATTTATCGCTGTAATGTAATTCTGGGACCACAATCTAATGGTGTCTCATATTGCTAATAGTGAACTGTATGCATGGAAACTTAATGTGAAAAAAAGAGATGTGTCTTCTTTCCTTCCTTTGTACAGCCACACTGAAGGTTTCAGACCGTTTTAAAGTTGCTGGTCGACATAATAAAAATTAAACAGTGAACATGATCAATATGTTCTAGAATAGTTGGGAGTGTGAGTGTTTGAATAATTGTCCTTGTCCTTACCCGCTTTCACTGTACTGATTCCCACCTAGGAAGCCATATTTATCAGTGCGTCTGACGGTCAGGCCATTGATCTCCGAGTCTGATCCCACAGAGCTCCCATCCTCTCCCAGTCCAGACAGAGACTCCAACGTTCCTGACATCAGGCTAGCCGACTCAAGATAGCTGAGGGTGTCGGGGGCCGGCCGGGGGTTGGGGTTGGGAAGGGGAAGGGCAGAGGCTGGCTCGTGAATGAGTGGGACAGTAGGGCTAGGGTGTTCGGCTCTGGTGGGGGTAGCAGGCAGTTCACCCTTCCTGGCTTGGCAGGGAGTGTCAGGCTTTGGGGACAGAGGAGGAGGGGGCTCACTTTGAGCGTTTTGTGCTTGTTGGAGCAGCTGAGGTTTCTCCTCTTCAGCTGCTGATGATGCTGAAGGAGCAGGTGCAGGACTAGAACCTGTAGTTGTTTGGGGTTGGCTTGCTGTAAGCTGACCATCATCCACGGCAGGATTTGGGTTATAGGTGACATGCACACTGGGGTACAGATTAGGACCAGGATTTAGATCAGGAGAGGGAGATGCCTGTGACATTTCACTTGGAGCTGATGGCTCACTAGCCAGTGCTGGGGTCTCTGTTTCATTATTCACGAGCTCCACAGCAGTTGGTACACTGGTCATTGTCTCCTGCTTAACAATGTGAGCTGCAGTCTCTGTGTCATTCCCTGCTGTTTGCTCAGCTTGTGGAGCATCTTCATGTACCGATGATGGAAGAGGGGTCTCAGCTGTGAGGTTGGGAGGACTCGAGGGTGGGTGGGAAGTCAAGGGTGAACCTCCTGACAGTGCTGCAAGAGTGTTTCCAGTCAAAGCTTTGTCACTGTAAAGGGAAGACTTGGGTACAGGTAACTCCCTGGCAGACTCTGGAGCAGGGTTGCTAGGAGCAGCAAGTGCTGATGAAGATGGTGGGACGGATGGAGCTGCATGAGGATCACCTAAAGCAGGTGGTGACGGTGATAAGGTGGATACTTCAGCCATGGTTCCACTCTGATCTCTCCTTTACAAACAAAAATAACATGAAGGTCATTTGTCTTTTGCCAAAGAGCAGCTTTCCATTCAGTCATTACTGTAGTAACAAAAAAAACTACACCTTTTTAAACAATACCTTCAGACCATAAACAATCAGCTACAAGAACACTCCCAGATATTTTAAAGGTCAACACTTTTCATAAAATATAAAACCTCTTGCCATTTTTAGGGAGCATGAGCACAGAGTTCCTCTTCTTAAAATAGGATCAGTGAATTGGATAGAAGAAGCAGCTAAATAAGTGAACTATACTTTGAAATCATGGAAACTTCTGGGAGACATTGTGAAGAAGTACACGCCTCCCCGTGCAGATCTTATAGACTTGTTTTTATTGTAACGTCAGGTGTGGTATTTTGAAGTATTGATTCTGCAGGTAACATTAAACTATTGAAAGCATTAGATGCCGCAAGCTATATTTAGTCTTTTGTTACAGTAAAATGACTATAATATTAATGCGTAATTCAGGAACTTTTTAGTCGAAATCACACTAAAGTTCTCAGGAAACATCACACTAAAAATCAGTAAGGTTGCAATGACAGCGATCTTCCGTTTTAGCATATTTTTACTTAATCTGTAGACAAGCCAGAGAGCCAAAACAGCCATCAAAGCGCCCGGACAGCCACGGGGATCCCGTACTTTGCTGATGAGGCAGGTTTAATCTGTAGTGGTAGTTCCAGGCGGCTATCGGTTACATGCTAACAGCTAACAACACCAGTCACTTTGTTGTCATATCCTCTCAAGAGGCCTCGCTCGAAGCGACTCAACTTCCCGATTCGGTGCACAGGGGCAACGGTTTACTAATAGCTAATAGTCAACACCCTCCCTGTGCCTGCCAGGCCCCGGCCGAGCAGGGTCCACGGCCTTGTCCACCCCGCTGCCCCGGTTAACTACAACTTCAACTCCGCTGATCAACTCACCCACGACCGGCGTGTCACTGCGATCCGTCCGCCTGGATAGCCAGGGGGTTCCTGTCGGCACGTCCCCCCGCCACAGCTCCGGTTCCGCAACCTCCTCCGATGAATACAAAACACGTAAAAAGCGACGCCGGGACAGGAACCGCTGAACGGGGAGAGCCGATGGAAGAGTGAACGTCCTGCAATCGGTCAGCTAGCTGGCTAAGTTAGCAGCTAGCTAAGTTAGCTTATTTTAGCCTAATGTAACTATTAGCATTAGCGTTGAGGGTGTTCTGTTTCTGTTAGCTTCGCTAGCAGGCTGAATGTCCCGGTTACCTCGGTTAAACATGCGGACCAGCTGTAACCATTATCTCCGAATTCAAGTCACCTTCTAAGTATTAGTTTTCATTCTGAAAAACAAGGACTTTCTGTGATTAATTTATCCAAGCACAGCGGCAGGGTGCATCCTATACGGACAGCCTGCATTTCCTACTGACAGCTACGTGCGTGTTCACGTCAATGTCGTCGGGCACGCACACGTACAGGAGCCTCCCTTTCACAGCAGGAATGTGCTATTTATACTACTCTTATATACTTAGACATTTTTCCCATTTGGCCCAAACCATTTTTGACTGGATTTTGCATCACTCACACATTTATTATTATGCCTTCTGTGATTAAAATAATAATATGTGAGGAACTCTTCGTGTGCTTTTTGAAGAAGTTACACATGAATAACTTACTTTAAAATTAGAATAAAACACTACAAAAGATTTCCCAAATCAATGCAATGGATTAGAAGGTGAATCAATCAAATCTCTTGATAAAATATCCACCAACCTGGTTTTTCAATTTGTTGGTGTTTTCTGTTTTACCAGTAGATGGTGCCATAGCCTTTATTTACAAAACTTTTACAGGCCTCGGATACAAGGTTGTGGTGAAAAAATACCAGCTAAACACTTAGTAGGAATCAAACTGAAGAGTGTGTTCTGCCATATTATATTGTGGCATCAGACCACATCATCTTAAGTCAAACGTGTTTATAAAGCACACTTAAAAACAAGAGCTGAACTAAATAATCTACTATTATAGTAGTAACCAGTAAGATCCAATAAAACACTGACTAAAAAGCAAAACTGAAAAACACAATAAATGCCTAAAAAATAAAAGATACAGCACAGGAACGGAGAAAGTCAGGGTGTTACTACTTGGATCACTAAAGAGAAAAGGTGGGTCTTCAACAGTGACTCAACAGTTTCTAAAGTCTGAGCAGCTTTTACATCGTAAGAAAAACAGTTTCTGAGATTAGGAGGAGCAGCTGCAAAAGCTCGATCCAGGAGGATCTGGTTGGTTGGTGCTCTAACCGGGGTATGAAGATGTAGTATGCTGAATTCATCTGTACTTTTCTGTAGGATTATATCAGCAGATATATCTTCAATCACTTATATGTCATGAAAATCCCCACATCTTCAAATTGCTTTGTATAGTTTGGCGAAAGCAGCTGCAAATTTTCTGAGGGATTTGTGAGTCATTCATATGTTTTCACTTTCAGTGTTGTAAGGTTTGCCATGACAAACCTAACCAAAAAATGGGGGACACCCAGGCATGCTGGAACAGTGTCAAGGTATTGCGCAAAGGAACTCCCTTTTACTGCATCTTAGTCATACGTTTAAAGGCTTTCCCACTAGTGCTTCAGAATGTAAACACAATTATTGTTTCTGTGGTAACATAACAATAGTTACCATTCTAAAGTGATGAAGTGAAACATAAATATGGAAATACAAACAGTGATTTAAAATTATGACTCATGTCTCCAGGCTACACCAGCTTATGTAATGGTATATGTTGTGCATCGTAACAAAATATTAGATCAGTATTGGAAATAAAAACATTAGAATGCATCCCTCCCAGAAATCAAGTGAAGAGTCACAAAAAGAAACAAGACGTAGAACATATTAAATATCCTTCTATTAAAAGAATTTAGTAAAAGAAATTAACAAAACAAGAATATACATTTTTTACAATAATTTTACCAACATTTTACAATTTACAAATCATTCAAAATAGAATACTTATATTAGTAAAATACATTTCTGAATTGTGATTCTATTCGTCATTTACTTGGCAACAACAGTCTGTGATGTACAAATTTTTCAGATGTCTGGCTTTTGCTGTCAGCGCCATCAAGTGGCTTTGGAATGAAGCTTATACAGACAGTATCAGAGTAGTATTTAGAAACTGTCATGCTTTTAAAAGTGATGTATAAAAGCACCATTGTATAATTGCACTTCCATGTCAGATGTTGCCTTTTCCCTTTGTTCTCATGTTGAACACTGTTCTCCCTTTAATACTGGTGTTCACACACAGAAATTTGTTCTCAGAGGCTCAATTTAAAACCTATTATAAATTTTAAAATTACATAAAATACCATGAAAACATTCTGATTTTGAGTCTGAGGTGAACAATTATTTGTTCCTAAGCAGGCTTTCTGTATGTATGTGTATACTGTATTAGTTGCATTTGTTGTTCTGAAAGCTCTGTCATATACAATGCATACTACGAGGTTATTTTTACTTCCAAGTATCCGCTAACCCCTCACTTACATACATACCAGGGATCCTGCTTGTCTACATAGTAATCTCTGTGTGCGTAGCAGTGGTTGCGGTTGCACTAGGAGTCTTTGGTTTTACTTAAAGGGAATGTGTCGATCCATTTCTGTGTTCGGGAGAGACATTGATCCCAGTCATACATGGGGCGATACTGGAAATATCGCTGGGCTTTATCTGTGCCCACTGTGAAGGTGGTACTAGCCACAGCTAAGGTGTAACTGTTCAGTAACGGTGTGTAGTTGTATACGGGGCTCAGTATCCAGTGGAGCATGTCATTAAACATGGCCATCAACCAGAGCACCAGTCCTGGGATGCGCTTCTTTCTGAAGTTAAATGAGGAGAGCAGCATCATGTTGAAATTCTCGTAGCTTTTGTAGGGCGAGTCATCGTAGCAGAAGAAAGCTTCGCCTCCGATCTTCTGCGGGTTTTCTCTCAGCGCTCGTGCTGCCAGTAGATGCATCCAGGCCACATTACCTAGCAACACAAACAACTTAGTGAATACCAGAGGGAATGGTGGAAGACGTACTTTAGGAATACTTGAGCAACAAAAAGGTACTTAAGAGTATGTCTCTATGCTGAAGAATGAACACTCAGTGTGTTTTTTTGTCTTTCACATTTTATGGCCCTGTTAGGAACTTTTCTTTTAACAAGTTCCTATCTATAATGTGTAAAAGCTGAACTCAGAGACAGAAAGTACAAAGTAATGTCAGTTATTGTATTGTATACAAGTATATAAGTATTGACCCCCTTCAAGTCAGTATTTAATTTCTGCATTAAACCTGTGTGGATACATATCAATCAGCCCTGCACATCTGGACAACACTGCAATTTCATGTTTAATATTTTTAATTTATTGATAGTAGTTCGCAGAAATCCACTTTCACTTTCACATGAAAGAGTCTTTTGTAAATTCTTGTCAAAAAAAGGTACAATAAACTGTGGTTCAATGGTGAAAAGTCATGAAAGGGGAAAACTTTCAGTGTTATTTATAATTTAAATTTTCCTGAGTGATCCAGCAAAATCAAGACATTTGTTTTCTAAAAGGTTTCTATCCAACAACATCAATGCAAATGCAAAAACTATTGTAAAACTAGAATATAGATTTTTAATAAAGAAACAACTTCTCCCTTTAAAGTTAGAGAGGGAAGTACATCGAAATTGTTCCTCAGAAGAACTCTTGAGTAAATGTGCTGAATTACATCACAGCTGTGACCACATCACACTGACCTCATTGATAACGTGTGCTAACGTGCACGTTTCAGCAACTGACAAAATACCTACAGTGTCCTAGCAGTAAATTTGATTCCACCAGTTTTGTGATACCAGCATCTGGTACGGCCGACATACTCAGGTTAAAATGTCATGTTGGTCATTATTTATGTGGTCAGGACAGGACAGGTGTGGACAAGCGATACCATGAGGATGGTAACTAGTCATCATTACAGCAGGAGATGTTTACTGTGTTCATACAGCTGTTAAAGCAGATGTTGACTGATGGTGTCCATCTGGTACTGTTCAAAAAATCTATAAAACACCCAAGCTGTGAATCTTTGTGATGCTGTTCCATGTATCTGTCTCACGATGTTATAGCAGTAATGCTATGAACTCACTCACTAGCAGGTGTTTAGGAGTTTATCTTACTAGGGGGTGCAGTGGTAATACTGTGTAGCTCTACTGTGAAGATTTATCAGGTGCAGAAACCTTCAAACTTCCTGTGTATTGTGGGGGAAATAACTCTGCGTGACAATTTTACTTCTGCTTTCAGCTCTGGTCTGAACATAAAGGCCTTTACCAGTTGCAGTTTAGTCTACTCGCCTGTGCTTTCAGAGGTAAAAATAGAGCAAATCACATTCAAGAAGTGCTTTAAATTTGGTGGCTGCGACTCACAGGAACAGTCATTTTACCTGCATAGACCCGGCCGTGTTCAACGTGGTCCGGGATGCCACCGATGACCACGCCTCCTCTTTGAACACTCAACTCGTAGAAGTCCTTAATCAGCGGATGGCCTTCACCGTAAATCCCCGTCGGCCTCAAGGAGCAAGTGTACAAACACCTTCCATTCTTCAGCTGATTGGGAACAGGACAATCACTCAGTGTTAGGAATCAGACAGGACAGAAACAAAACTAAGAAAACAGAAAATTGGTCACAAGGAGGGCTTGGATTTTAATTGTGAACAGCAGGAATGACACCACAGCAAAGCCATAAGGGAGGTGATGTGATGTTTTTGTGGCAAAGTTGCACAAGAAATCCCCACACTGTGTTTTTTCCAGGCTGGACTCCAAACGAATACATGATAGCAACTGCTCTCACATTGTGTTGCACAGTCTTCAGAGTCTAACATTACAATAATACACTGTATCTGGGTTAAGTTAATATTTTTTTGCATCATTTTATCATGATTTCAGCATTAGCAAATCTCTAAAGTACACAAAACACTTCAAATATGCTTTTAATATATCTTCCTACAGTTATTTCTTTCCAAAATGTTGCCACTCCTAAGACTGTAAATGTGCAAAGTGTGTTTAACAAGGGAGAAAAAGGAGCATTTATTGGTGAAATGAATTGTAAAACATGCCGTACCTTTGTGCCATTAGCGTCAAGCACTATTTTCTCTGCCTTTGCCTTGGTTTTTGGGTAGGCCATAGTGTGTTTGACGAGGTAAGGCGTATCTTCATTCCCCCTGTACAGACAGAAGTGAAACACTGAGTGAGGCGCTCAGCAGAAAGCAAGCAGGCTGTGCTTTCTTGACCTTGCCACATGTATGAGAGGAATGTGTTTAAACAGGGGCCAAATGGACAGCTCAGAAATGAAGACTGCACAGAGAGAGAGAGAAAGACAGGGAAGATTGTAAAGCAAACAAAGAAAAAAAAATCAGAGTAAGGATCTGGGTATCATGTTTTATTTGAAGCTTTCATCTTAACGTGTTTGCATTTGTAGAGCCTGTGCAGAATCAGTCCTTCCAACAAGAGCAGACAAAGGCTCGTTCTTGGAGTCTGACCTAATGTTATGATGTCAACAGAAACACAACTGCAAAAATTCTTCTGATGCAGCTGGAGTTATGTGCGTGCCAACCTGCAACACGTGCATGCCACCCAACACGATCAGGGGGAGATGCAGTGATTCCTGATACTGCAAACCTTCATAAAAACCATAACTGCCCTTTTGCTGAAATGTTTTAGGCCAGATTTTGATCTATCACAGTAAAGAGCGTCACTTGATTGTAGTTTTTCATGGTAAATAACGCAGGACAGACTTTCCACATTAGTCTGGAATGATTATGTAACATAAATGCCCATGTGATTCTTGTTTCATGCGCTTTATTAAGCTGACTCACAGCTATGCATACTGGTTTTTATATAATCGTGCCTCTAAAAGGTTCCTCTCAAGTACAAGAATTTCAAGGAGCAAAGGTGGTCACATTTTGTTTTGTAAAGTCTTTGTAGTAAATGGACTGAAAGAAGTGGAAAGACATGTTTCAAAGTCACCCTCAACACATATAACTAAATAAACACAACACCAGGTAAAATAATCACAGAGCTCTGAGTCATAGGGGTATGACCTCTTTGTTCGTCATCGTTGTTTCTATTTTGTTAAATTGTCTATGTTATGTTGTCTTTGCATACAAACATAAAAATATTCCATATATAAATTTGAGGATATGTCGCTTCTAGAAGTTTTGTTTTCAGGTGGAAATCCTGTTTCCAACCACATATGATCAGTCAATAGTAGCATCCAAGATGTCATGATCAACAGACAAGACACATTTGTGGATCATTATGAGGTAATAAATCTCCTTTATTCACTGGTTCTTTGGTGAATAACTGCCACTAAACAACAGGACTGTTTTTACGTTGTGTTGTGACAACTGGTAAAGCCTGTTTCAAGTCCTAGACATGTCGCTAAGTGGAACCTTACGTAAGCCTCATCTGTCAAACCAGACAGATTCAGATAGTGGCTTCTGTTTCATGTCTTTTCATTCCACGTTCTTTCTACTGAAAGGACTTAAGACAACACTGATTAGACCACCAGGATACTGTATGTGTTCCTCATCATATCTTTTCTGCGTGGGCCTTGCGTTTTCCACGATGGTGCATTCAAGGCAAGACGAGAGGAAAGACACACGACACTGACCACAGAAAAGGAACTAAAGGAGTCAAAGCATTCCTTCAAACTGGGAGTTTAAATTACAACCATGTGGGCTTGGCGAGGAAAACACTTACACACAGGGTCACTCGGTTGGCATAACAACCTGAATAAACCAGTATATTACAGTAGACAGAAAGATATCTTTGAGTCTTACCTCCTAAAGTGGTCTCCGTTGATGTTGGGACCAATCACCTCCATGCTGCTGGTGTAAACCAGGCACTCAATGTTGCACTCCACACAGGCACCGATGACATTCTCTGTCCCTGACAGGAGAGAAAACATCATTATTTATAGCATAGTGGATGGTTTGGACGGAGCAGAGTGGTTTTTACAAGGAAACACACAAGTTTTTCCTCCAAAACCACATGTCTGAGATTGGCACAGCTGGATTCCTTCTTCATGTCTGAAGGTTCCATTGAAGCAAAACTAACATGATCCTTTAAAGTGAAGTAAACACAGCCTAACATACTTAACAGGATGCAAGTTTTGAAATTAGAATTGGAAGCATAAGGAGAGAATAAACATGCAATTTATTAAAGAGGCAATGCGATCCACGTGTTCTGCTTAGCTGATAGGAAACTATTGTTCTCTCTGTGCCATAAAACCCCGACCTTTATTATCATCAGTGGACACACAGTGGAAAGAAATACGGTCACTGCGTAGTGGAGGAAACTAGATCTCTCATTATTGTATGCAACACTTTTTCCAAGTGTTTCCAGTTTCCCATATTAAGGCTGCTGTTGACTTTAAGTAGGCTGGAGTCAAACTTGAATCGCACAGGACACGGTTCACTGTACAGTCACACTCGGTCCAGTTTGGCTGAGGATGAAAACTCCTGATGAGGATCCGCTGGAATCTGTTTCAAGTGTGATAATTCATAGTTCACACTTTAACTTGCTTATTGTGCAGCTGCTGGGATGTCAAATCAGTCTGAGGGCTCCAACAAGGCAGAAACAGAGATTCACAGCTGAACAGAATGAGTCTGAACATGGTGCAGTGTAACGACTGGAAACAGCACTAATTACCATCCTCTGTAACTAGCACTAATCACCATAAACAGCAGGGATTGTTAAGAATGGAATTACGTTTACAGGTATTTAGTCATGAGTGTTGAACAAAATGAGACTTTGTCACGATGACTGCTCTCAGTGAAGTATTAAAGGATCACCAAAGTGCTCCAACTATTAAATTAATCACCGTTTTTTTTTGGTAATCGCTAAATCGTTTTCAATAATTTTGGACAGGAAAAATGGAAAATCTCTAGTTACAGCTTTTTAAATCTAAACATATTCTGGTTACTTTTTCCCCTATCACAGCACAGTGGAAATCTTTTGGGCTGAGGACAAAACATCTAAGGACATCGTCCTGGCCTTTGAGAAACACTAATCAACTTTTTTCACCATTTTCTGATATTTTATAGACCAAACAACTAATCAATTAATTGAGACAATAATCAACAATAGAAATAATGATGTGGATGCAAATATGTGCATCACAGTTCCTGTCAATCTCTTGTGTTGAGGTAATTTGCTAAAGGAATGAAAAATTTGACCTGCTAGAAAAAAAGATCATGGTCACTGGGATTCATCCTCTGAAAATCATAAATAGTTGTCCAGACATTCAGTTCTGGACAAAAGTGGCAGACTGAGGTTATCAGTATTGCCAGCTGTGGTGTTAGAATTATGAAAAACCAAGCAAATCTCACCTCAAGACAAAAATATTTCACTTATCCAAAAGTATTCAACTTCTAAATACAAGTAAAATCAAAGCATAGGTAGTCAGAATGGTTTGTTCAAAGAAAAACACACATTTAATGATAAAACTGCAGGTGCACTTAACAGATTTTTCTTTACAGAGGAGATTCTGGCTCGTCAAACCAGGAAAAGTACAGATAATAGATAACTGGAGTACATTTAGGTGAGCCACTTCCAAAGTCCTGGTTTTGTGCTCATTGTTATGACTTACTGGGACATCTGATGATCCATTACTGGAATTTGTTCCCACTGGGCTCATCAACATCTACTGCTGGGTAAAATTCAGCCTCTCTGGGACTGTCGTAGCTTTAGATAAGAGGTTAATTCTGAGAAGTACATTTTTATCTCTGAGATGAAGAATAGGGAGTTAACGTCCATCTGAAAAATGATGTGATGCAAGCATAGAAACCCTCTGAGACCAACACAGGAGAAAAAAACATGATATTCTTGTAATATTTCTCCACTGGAGGAAGCCAGACTAAACCGCCGTTGCTGAAGAAATGAAACCGAGTCATGGCCTTGGTTTCTGTGAGAGCTTTACACAGGTGCATAAACTATATGCAGGAATTTGATTGTTTTTGTTGCATGGAAAAAGTACAACATAGTAATTCCTTCTAAAATCATCAAAAGCACTCTGCTCGATCACCTCTGACTTGCTTGAAACGTTTTAATCATGAACTGTGGATATTTAAAATGGTATCTGGGAACTTTTAGCTTGATTTATGAAGGACTTTCCAAGATAATCCTTTTTTGGAAAAACTGCCAGTCAGCCCACTTCAGAATGTTTTTTGCTCACTGAAATTTGAAACTGTATGAACAACAATATGTCATGAACTATTAAAGATAAAAGCCTCAAATCTTTGCTTGTATTCATTTTAATGTCATTGATTAATAATCTGCAGTGTTGGAATGAGTAAATCAAACAGTCTCTGATTATGGGTGAGTTAAAACATGAAAAAAAGGAAATTATCATGAAAATACTCATCTCTGAGCATGTGAACAAAATAAATTGATAAGGAAGAAGTAGACTAGTGATATTTTCTGAACCATATGTAGCTGCATGTCACAATAATACAGAACAGAAAATTTGGATTTTTAAAAAAAATATGAAATACTTGGCCAGAAAAAAAAGCAGACGAAGTTATTGAGCAGGTAAGACAAGTTGTACCACATGTATTGGTAGATATTAGCAACTATAAAATAGTAAAATATAAATTTAAAATTAAATTAAAAGTATTTGATCTGCTTGTCCAATATTGCAGATTCTGAAACAATGGCATGATAAGAAAAAAAATCAGGTTTTTATTTTAAAACATGCTGAAAGACTATAAACACTTTTAAAGAACATTTTATTTCAGAAAGTATTTGACACATAACATTTCCAAAATATCTTCATAAATATCCATATTTTACGTAATAAAAATTTCAGGCAAATCAGAGACGGTCGAGCAGAAATTGTTTGAAAAAGCTGATGATTTGAGATAAAATGACCTGGTGCCAATGTGAAAGAAATCTAAGCCTCGTCTAAACACTAAAACCTCCAGACAGGAATGAGTCAAGTATTCACCCATTTCAATCAACAGTATGAGGTCTGTTGTACTCGTTTTTTTTTCGAAACATTGTTTGAAAAGCCCCCAGTTGACTCGGCTTACAGATGACAAAAGCAGCTTTTGTCTGTTTGCTGAATCACTGCAGATGATTCCCAGTCAAATAGTTCCACCAGAAACCATTTACCTAAAACCAAATGTCAAACTAAATGCATTCACACATCCATTTTTCTATTAATGTGAACGGCGTCGTCAGTTCAGATCAATTAAAGACATGTTTTTTTGGTTTCATAAAGGACATGTGGCATCCTGCTGTCAACAAGATTGTTTCCTGAGTCACTCAAACCTCCTGACCAGAGACACGTTAGGAATTCAGACAAATAAGCTGCAGTATTTCCCGGACATGTGTTGTTAAAGATGAGACTGGCAATATTTTCTGTTAAGCCTTACGCTTAATGAAATCCATTATATCATCAAGCTCAACAATAAGGATTGTGTGTGTTTCCAACACTGGATGAAGTTTATTCCTCTGAGCCATGGAGCTCCATTGTTGTCTAGACACGATTCAATATGAGCTCCTTTATTAACTGAACCTGGGGCTGCGGTTCAGTCTGAGTTCATCCTACATTCACCAACCTGCTGCTGTAAATACTCACTAAAGCACCAAATGTGTATTCATCGTCTACGAAAAAAATGCAGAATTTTCACTTGATTTGCTAAAGACATCATGACCTAGAGGTTTTTTATTTATTTATTTATTTAACTATATATTTGGGCTGCACATTGGCTTGGTGGTTAGCAATGTTGCCTTGCAGCTAGGAAATTCCCCGGTTTGTATCCCAGCCTGGGATCTTTCTGCATGGAGTTTGTATGCTCTTCCAATGCATGTGTGGGGTTTCAACGGCTTCCTCCCACAGTCCAAAAAATATGATGCACTAATCTCACTGAACTTTGGGCTGGCTGTGAAGCAGTTTGTGCGTATCTGCTAGCGGAAAGTCCTTGACTGTCCTTTGATGATTCTAAATTATCCATAGTGTGTTTGTTTGTCTTTGCTGTGATACACTCAAGCCCCTCGGCAAACCTAATGAGGATTAATCGGTGTGTAGATAATGGATGGATGGAGCTATATATTTGTGATCTGATATTGAGGGAGGACAGCAATGTTGTCAGTTTTGATCTCGTCAGTGGATTTGTAAAGAAAAACATACATCGATGAGCCACAACAATAAAACTGCTGACAGGGGAATTGAACAAAATGCTCTGCTGGGAAACTTTGGGTCCTGGCTTTCATGTGGATGTTATCTCGACACGCACTGCCCATCTGAAAATTGTTCCGGTCTACGCTCACCTCCCAATGGCAGCAGGACAATGCCACGCTGCAAAAAGTTCTCAGGAACAGCGTCAAGGGCTTTGACTCAGCCTATAAACTCTGACTTTGCCAACATTCCTGTGCTGGACAGAGTAGGACACCAGCAGAGGTCTGGTGTTCACGCCCTGATGGGTCAGAGCTGCTTTTACTGGCATATGGAGGACCTACGCAGTATTACACAGGCGGTTTTACTACAGTGGCTGGTTCATGTAGGTCAATGATATCATTAGTTTTACCCTTTAAAGACCCCCTCCAGGTGAATATCAAGTTTTTAAACCTTGTTAATATGGCCACGTGGTGATTTTTTTATATGCTGGAGGACGTATCACGTGCAAAATACGCAGTCAAAATCATGATTGAGCATTTTCATCTTGAAACTGCAGAGTACCAATGGCAGTCTAGGAAAACTTCCTGGGTTTTAGACATAGCAAAGCTAAAGCTAAGGCCCATCCTGTCAGCTTACAGGATGGGACTTCTTGTGTCATTCTCCTTCAGAATTAGTTTCAAACATGTACAACTAAATCACTCAAATACTTGCCAGTGTGTATGTCAGAACAACGTGGGTGAGCTGGTGTGCTCGAGCTCTACAGAACTGCAGGAATTAATAGATTCGCACATTTTCAAAAAAACATCAGTGTTGAGTTACATCTGAGCCACTTACAGGCAGGAAGGTTTTCATGGATACAGCTTGGAAATATGTAACTTTGGCACACAGGGATGATATTTGAGAGATTTAATAATTGACTGCAGCTGGAATTTAATAAATCAGCTCTCAAGTCAACAGGATCTCAACAGTGAACTGGTAAAGTGAGAAACTAAATCACAAAAGAACAAGGTTAAATGAACTACACAGAACACCTTTGTCACATAATGCAATGAACTTTACACTTTGCTGAGTTTTAAGGCTCTGTAACATCAGTGCTAAAGGCTCCAGCTGATATCATGGATCATTATTCAATCTAAACATTTTGGTCAGGATTTTTATTTGGCATAGTTGAGTCGCCAACTAACACAATTTAAAACCAGACAACCGCACTGACACACACTCTCTTTATGCCACTCAGGCATCTATAAAAATAACCATGTGGTGCCTGTATTTAGTCATAGTTACAGTTGCGGTGAATGGTGGCACTGTTACTGTGAGGTTCCCAAAAGGCACATCTAAGAGGAAACTCTTGGCTAACACCCAAACTGACGAAACCCTTATATGGATTTCTTTGCATTTTAACTTATTAGCACAGTGACATCATGTTGTGTCCGGCTGACAGTTAAATTCTTGTCTGGGTGGAGAAATGCCTCTCTAATAGCATTAACAGCATCAGGTGACACTGAAATACACACTAATAGCATTAGGCAGCTCGAGTTTCAACTTGGGGAATGCGATACAATAGACCTTTCAGTGAACCATTCATTTAAGAAAAAGACACTAGCTTTTGAGCAACTTCACCCCAGTAATAGCCACTCTCAGTCAAGGAAAGCACTCGGAGACCCTGGCGTGACATTCCCATGAAAAAACATTCATAAAATCTCCCCATCCATTCATGTTTCCTCTCCACCCAGCCACCAGTTTCCCTTGTTGTCACTGGGACCACTCCGCCCTTTAGTGCTCACCTACGACGTTGGCAGAGTAGATGAGTTTCTCTGGGACTCGGTGCCAAACGTCCACCAAACTGGCCGTGTGGATGACGACGTCGACCCCCTCCGAGGCCTCCACCACTCTGCTGTAGTCTGTGATGTCTCCCTGGATGACCACCACCTTCGTCCGCTCTGGGGGACAAACAGGAAGTCACAAAGTCACAAACTCCCATGTGATCCAGCAACAACGTCTTCCTAAGAATTCTAACAGGAAGCATAAACACATAATAAATAAAAGCAGGGAGGAGCTCAGTCACTTTGTTTACCGCACGATTACAAAACTTCCTTTTGAATTTATTACAAAAGTGGTTTTCTCGAGAAACGGCTGTCTGGTCTGAAGATACACCCTGCAACATACTGGCAGTTTATCAGGATCATCTTTTATCTGTGATAAAGCCCTTTCTGTGGAAAATTTATTTTAGAAACAGTGTTAAAAGGAAAACAAAAGGGCCTGCTGGCAGGTTTCAAAGGCATGTTGTCATTACAAAACCGCCAAGATTACACCATGTATCAAAGGTAGAAACTACAAAAAAAAGAATCAGATCTAAGCTTAACAAACTTCATTAGATGTCTCTTTTTTAAAAATCACCGAAACTAAATCCATAAGTTGTAAAAGGTTTAAAGCATGTAGAGTCACTATATTTGTTCCCCAGCATTTGCAACACCAGTGGTCAAAATTTTCTGAGAAAAATAATCAAATAAATTCCACTTCAGATCTTTCTTTTTGTAATTTACAGCATTGTAGCATTGTTATACTGAACAGAAGACTTGTTTGAGCTCTCTCTCTCTATTCATCGTTGTGCTGTTTCTATAGAGGTGCAGGACTTTACAATGCAGTGAAAAATGAGCCCACAGTGAATAGAAAAATGTGACAGGAGTAAAGAAAGAAAAAGAAAAACGCCCAGAAGTGCTTGGAGGCTCAGAGGGTTAAAAACCCGACAAGTTAAGGCACTTCACCACATTGATGCAGAGAGCAGTGCTGCTCCTGCAACATTGTTTTGGAACAACGAGAGACTGCTCCCTTGGTGAAAAATAAATTTCAAAATCCAGTTCGCCCTCCAATGACTGGAACTGTGCCCTTACAATTGGGCAATAAAGTTGTGTTATCTTTCATTGACTCCTAGTTTATCTTTGCTCATGCAGCGTCCTTGAAACACTGATAGGTACTAACAGTGCTGGACTTTTGAATGTCAGGTCAGGGATCCTCACTTGTAATTATGCTTGGGACAGATCGGAAATGTTTCCCCTTATTCAATATTTCATGGAAACCAAACACACCAGAGTCAGATCTCTGCTGCTGCAATCGCAGCAGGCTTCAGTCCCTTCATACAATCAATGGCACAGGCTCATCAAGGCTTTTTCCACTGTGGCAACAGAGGCGTCATTTGTGGTTGTGCATTCCTTGCACTAATGAGGACAGAAGCCTTTTGTCGCACAGTGTAATTAACTGTATTTAATGCAACCATATATTATACACGCCTTCTAAACAGGAAACGAGCGTAGTTAATTACTGCGGGTTTCTTCCAGTAAATAGAACCTAAACATGACAAAAACAGATGGCAGGTGAAGCAGGTCTGCTGGTTCCATGGAAGACTCGACACACCTTTCCACTTTAACTAAAAGTGGTGACAGCAAGCTTCAACATCTACGTCCTGCCAGAGGAAATGTTGGAAAGCTGCCGTCATGACTGCAGGCTGACCCGGTGATGGCACAACATAGGAGGGAAATAAATGCTTGACTATGTTGTTGTTGGGTTGAGACACAGAATCCAGCTTTATCTGAAGATCTTGTCACTGTGTCTCACACTGCTGAAACTAGTTTCATTCAAACAATTGCCTTCATCAATTAACCATTTTCAATTAAGAGATGGACTATACTCAGTTGGTCATCAGTATCACAGTTTAGTAAAGTGCACCTTACACTAATAATGCACCAGACAAAGTGTCACTGTGTTTAACAGGAATCTTCCAGTGTTGTTCAAAAAAGATGACTTTTTTTGGGTTAAATTCCTATGTCCTATTCAACCAGAAAAGTGCTGCAGATGTTGCAAACCAGGAAATAAAAACTGAAGCAATGGCTCTATATTAGATTATGTATTGCCGAATTGAAGAAGAAGTAATACTTTAAGAAACAACCGGGTTCAATTCTGCAAAAAAAAAAAATGTACGTGCGTTTGCCAGCAGAGATAAAACCTTAAACGAGCAGATTTCAAAGTGCAGTTCGCCGAATCAGCCGCCTACCTGTGCTGAGTCCCTTTAAATCGGGGTCGACGTGTTTGTCAAACACTCGCACCTCCGCCAGTTTGTCCTCCTTCTCCAGCAGAACCCTCAGGAGGTGTTTCCCGAGGAACCCGCAGCCTCCGGTGATCAGATAGACGAGACCTTGCTGGTGTTCAGACATCCTGACTGGTGCAGAATCTGCTGCAGCTTCACTGAGAGCTGCACGTCTCTGCAGCCGATTTAAGTCAGAGGAGGGAGGAGAGGAGGCGGGTCACATTTCTGCGCACTCCGCCAAAGAACACAGCAGAGGTGTGTGACTGCAAATGTTGGTTTGTCTGTTAGCAACATTGCTCACAAATGGTTAACAGATTTGGATTTCAGGGAAGGTCAGAAATGACACGTGGACCAAGTGATTAGATTTTGGTAGGCGGCTGAAACTCTGGATCTATGGATTTGTTAAAGACTTCTGTATCATTGTAAGATAGGCACGGAGTCAGTGTAACTATGACAACAAGTGAACACCATGACAACTGATCACGATTGTTATCCTACAACTAATGGACTTATCCGTTGGTAATGATACAAGGAACAACTGACTAAACAAGAAAATATACAGCGGGTGGTGGGAATTGATGGGACTCGGAAACACCTACACAAATTAATCAGTTGTTCCTTGTATGATTTAAGTCTGATTTTTCGTAGGATTGCAATCATGTGATCGTCAGCAGGTAGCTGATGTAGTGACTTGTTGTCATAGTTACAGTGACGCTGTGCCACTATCTGGCAATGATGAAAAAAATCTTTAACAAATCCGTGGATCCAGACTATAAGCCGCATCACTGCCGAAATCTGATCACTTGGTCTGTTTTTGAGTAATGTTGCTAACAGACAGACAAACCTACACGGATCTTCACATTAATAATTAATTAATAAGTAATTGTGGAGGTGTCCCATCAATTCCTGCCGCCCTGCATAGCTACATTTTAAAGTTTCCTCGTCTGCCTTAAATATTAAAAAGCTGCTCAATGCATGAATGAAAATTATCCAATTATGTTAACAAAAACTGTGAAAATAATGCAAAATCCTCATCTTAATGTCCTAATTCATACAATGTGCAAAAATGAATGAATAATAAATAAATTACATTTTCATGATACTATCTGCCGTGACATACTTTGTTAAAACAGATTTTTACAGAAATTCTAAACTGATAGACATAAACATCTTCAATAAAATGAACCACCAAATGGTTTTGCTTTTATTTTTTTTTGATTTCACAGATTTTTCCTGAATTTTACAATTTAACACCTTCAGTAAAGTAGGTGTGACATTTCTGCAGCGAAAGTTTAATTTCACTGATTTTTTTCTGAATTATTATAATCAAATACATTCAATAAACTGATAGACCTGAATGTTAGTGACAATTCTGACAGATGTTTCCCAAATTATTCCAATTAAACACATTCAGTAATTACAACAGGTTCCCCAGTGAAAATTTTTTTTCCAGTTTTTTCCTGAATTGTTATGATCAAAAATATATAGAACTGATAGACCTAAATGTTCTGCATTGAAACACTGTTATTTTACAAGTTTTTCCTGGATTATTACAATCAAACACCTTCAATAAAGTGTTAACAGGTGCTCAAGACTTCTTAAATAACCAATATCTTATTATGGAAAGAAAATAGTTGTACACATCATTAATAACATAGAACTCTTTTGTTAAAACTTTCACAAATAATTCTGCAGTAGAAGAAGAGGGTAAAATTTCAGTGTCCAGATTTGCAAGACTGACTGAAATCACTTATTTTACATTATATACTTTTATTTAATGGAAATGACTTTGTTTTCACTGACATAAAAGAGCCTTTTTGGGTAAATTCTTGTCTAGTGGCCACAACTGAAAGCAATAATAAAAGGCAAAAGCTTCCAAATGGGGTGAATATTTTACTGGTAAGTGGACAAACAGCTAAAAGTTTCACAACTTGGCAACCCAAATGTTTTATAGCTACACTAATGTGACCCCAGTGTTGGAAAAAATAAAAATGGGAGCTATTTTGGTGTCGACACTGAGCGAGGAGCTCTTGTAGAGATTCAGGCGCCGATGCATTTATGATCTAAGAATAACGAATGTGCACTTAAGCTGAGTATGTCGTTGAAACCACAGCTGATGCAACTTCAATGGACCAAACTCACACATTTTATTTTTATACAGAGCAGCCCAAGTGTCTCAAAAGACAAGGACGTGTTCATTGTGAACAAAATATTATATTGTGGTCACAAATCATTACTTCACAGAATTAAGATTTTTGGAGTAGTAACAAGTCATTACTTTATGGAAACATAAGTTGCATAATTAGATGTTCAAAGATGTAAAGCCAGCCTTTTTTGTCAGGGATTGTCAACCCATTGTCACCATTATTCAGAATATTTTCCTCATTTGACTCATATTTCAGAAGGATAAATGTATTTGCTGTTTGGCTAAAATTAACAGATGACAATCTGTTTTCAGCCCACAGTTTACAGGTCGCTTTCAGTCACTGAACTTTAGCCAAATTTGCTATTTGGGCCTTTTTCCAAACTGGTCAAAGTTCAGTGGTTGCTTTTGTGGTGTCATCTGAAAGGGAAGCAGGATTATGTGACATTTAAAGGTGACAGTAAGCACACAAGCTTTGGAGATCTTTGTTCTTTTAAATCTGTAGCAGAGGTAATATTTAAGACCCCCTCCTGTGTTTTATCTTGTTTACATGTCCATATGGGGTTTTTATGTGTCATGACTGAAATAAGCAGTCAATGCCATGCTTCAAGACTTTGTAAAACAGCAGCGGAAAGTCTCAAAAGCATGAATTCAGACTTCCGGGGTTAGGGTTTGTCACAAATCAAATTAATCAATCCTGTCAGCTTGCAGGGTGGGGCTTTCTGTATCATTTTTCTTCTTTGGTCAGTTTCTAGTTTGAACATGAAGGCCTGAATCATTTCAATAGTACAAGTTTCCATTGAGAGGCAGAGTGTAGTTTTACAGTGTTTGAGTCATGGATGAGCTGGTTGGTTTAGCAGAGATGAGTTTTAGGGGTTTAATCAGTGACCAGAGATGGACTTTAACCTTTGTTTTGTCTTAGGGTAAAAAATGACCCGGCCACAATGTTTAATAGCATAGAAAACTCCCTAAATGACCTTTTTTCAACTTGAATTTTCCTAAAGTGACCCCAAAGTTAAAAAAGTGAAACATTGTCTTTCTTTATATTTTCATCAAAGCTGTACATCAACACTGTACAAAGATTGTCTTCAAGTCGTTATTGACCCGGCAGTTAAAAATCAGTCACAGTGGACTAAAACACACACCCACATCACACACACACGCACATCTAAAACCACAACGACACATACAAACACATGCGCACACAAACACACAGAGACAGAAATTGTGTGTTTCTGATTGATCTCAGAAAAACTAAAATTTTCTTGTGCAGGTGCCACATCAACCATCCACAACAAATCTCACGTTTCAACAATTTCAGTCAAATGAAACATTTTTTGAAAGCATGGTTTACTAACAGGGAATGTGTTCGGAGGTTATAAAGGTGCTGCAGACAACAGCGCCACCAATTCTCTCTTTGCTGAAGCCATGAGTTCAGTTTTCGGTTTTCAGTCCTCAGCAGGTCATAGATCAGATTTTTTTCACACATCCAGGAGGAACGACAAAAGCTGTAAAACAAATACTGTGCACTGTACATGGGACAAATACATTTGTAAAGTCCATGGACACACACTAGCATCCCGTCCTACATATGATAATTAGAATTTAATATGTTCTTCATATTTTTTGCACCTTTATGTTTTATGCGCCTTGTGGGTGGAAGCAATGATTCAAAAGATGTGAGAAGACTAGTATTTTGTAGCTGAGTTTTGCAGTTGCTTCCCTTCAAAAATGCATTTAAAGCTACTTTCTGCACATTTCTGGTACTTTCTTAGGATATAGAAGTACTATCTCTTTCTAAACCAATAATGTTCACACCTACGCAGTACCTTTAGCAGCAATAATAGTGACGATAAACCTCTACTCTAGTAAAGAAGACAGTTATAACATGTATGATGTAATAAAAATGAGTGGTGTCCACTGAGTAAATCCAGTCTTTATGCCCTCTGAAGAGGGAAAAACTCAGACATTCACAAAGTGTGTGATGCAGGACAGGTTGTTTCTTCATGTAAAACTGATTTTTGGTTGAAAATTCAATTAAGCTGCTCTATTTTAGAGGCTTAGGGGAGGCAGATCATTTTTTACCCTGGGGACAAGGGGAGTGTCCAAGCGTTCCAAGTCGAGCAAACCCCCAGCAACCCATGGCAACAGCTGTCCTTGATGCCGGTTGCCACACTCAGCAGGACAATGCACCCCGACACACCTCAAAAACTGTTCAGGAGTGGCCCGGGGAACACAACAGAGCTAAGGTGTTCACCCAGGTTCCACATTCCCCAGATCCAAATCTTATTGAGCATCTGTAGGATGTACCAGGATAAGCCTGATCTAGGTAGATCCCTCCCTGCAACCCACAGGACCCACAGAATTCACTGCCACAGGACATCCCCAGAGGTTGGTGTATGTATAGATATTTTAAACTCCATGCCCTATTGTTCTTACTTTACTCATGACAAACTTGACTGGCTGCAAATTCAGCCTCAGATATGAGGAGAGGGCGACAGAGGTCTGGTCAGCTCATTTCTTTTAAACTCCACAACCTCAGAGTTGTTTGCTTTTCTGACTCAAAGTCTTCAGGCCCAACAGATGCTCGTTCTCATGACGTGGCAATTTATCAGACAGTTTGCATCTCCCTCTGAGTCACTAAAAGTTCTACAACTTGTTTAGATGCTGCCTTCTCATCCCTGCATTGCATCTAAACAAGAGGAACATTTGAACGTCATACCATAAAAGGTCAGTGTTTGATGTTGATTTGGTTTTTGAGTTTTTGACCAAAGTATTTGCAAACAATTGTCGTCACCCTTGAAACAATAAGGCAATAAGCTGCTCAAGAGGCTGCGGTTAATAACGTGACTGCACGTAGAAAAGCAATATCCTGCCATTTCCAGTTTCTGGCTGCCGTCTTGTGACTCACAAAAACAAATCATAAATTGCATTTCCCTCCACGCAAGTGCTACTTCCCGGTTCAGTTCTGCTAAAAAAAATGCCATCACGTATGTGATAAACAGAGCAAAGGTTCAACGGATTTTTGTCATCCAGATGTGGATGTTTCAAACTCAGGTCACCATCTGCTCCGTGAGCTCTATTACCTTTCCACTTCCCTCTGTCGTCATCTGGTGACTTACAAAATCTAGGCTTTTTAGGTCAGATTTCAAGCTTCCGCTCACTTCTGTCAAAGGGAAATGTTGCAGATGCGTCGATTTCCGCAACAGTTTCCTGTCGAGTCTGATTGCTATTTATATGTAAGCTTTGCATGACATGCGAAGGCTTTGAATTAGCAGTCATGATGCTTCAGAGGCACAAAACGTCACCTACATACAGTAATCTGAAGCTCAGTGTTTCTAGCAAGAGAAGAGCCGTTAAAAAACAACAGATTATCATTTATTTAAAAAATATTTTAATGCACCATTAATAAAGGGTCCAACGCATTAATACAAGAGAAATATTGCAAATAATATTAAAATAATCATCAAATTAAAAGGAAAAACAATAAAAAATAAATGAATGGAAGGTATGTACATGTTTCCTCCTCATGGAGAGAGGAAAAGGAACGACATATTTACAGCTTGGAATCAGTGTGTTTCTACGAGAAACAAACACCTCTACAATATTTACATGTACTTCTTTGATTTTTTTCCTTTCATCTTTTTGTCCTGTCGTAAAGAGGGTTGGTTTGTACTGAAAGGCTTTCATTGCAACAAGAAATATCTTACACATTTTGTGTTTGGGAGGGAACAAAGGAAATAAAAGGAGTCTAGTTAAAAGTTCAACATGGAAGTCAAACTTGGGACGGCCACGGCCATAAGAAAAACAGGGACAACACGTAGACTAGTCTGAGGCTCATCTGTCAACCAGGCAAACAGACTCCTTCCACCGTCTACGCTGCAAACACTTTGTAAGTCGGACATTTGTTTGCCTCAAGATGATACATTTCTTCAAGGAGGGATGTTTGATCGGGGTGAACGACACACTCCCAAATAAAATAATGCGTTCTGGAAAGGGCTGCAACACAAGAGGAAAATGACAAAACTAAACCTATTACGAGACCAAATCAAACAAATGTGCCTTTTAAAAACATCTCTCACACAGAGCGACTAAGCATTAAAGGAACAAGTAAACAAACACCGTGTGATGACTTGGTCATGCGTAGACCACAGCTGCACAGTCGGCATCATTGCTCACAGACTCGCTTAAGAACTAAAAAAATATATCTGTGAGGGGATATACAAATAAAAGAATAGCAGAAAATGCTTTTGCCAATTGCTGAAATAAAATGTTGCCTGTTGAGACAAAATATGTGGATATAATGGGAAAAAAAAACAACTCTACAGACCGACATCCTACCAAGCAAACGCTCAATAAAAAAAGACCTTTTGTTGATTTAGGTCACTGATATAAATGCCTTTGTTCAACGTGCACATAAAGCCAACATCATTGCTTATGGACTGACTTGTGTACAGAATTAAAAAGTACACTCACATAAGGAAAGATTCTGGTCTAATCACATCCATCTGCAGACAGAATATCTTCCTTGTCAACATAGTTGAACTTTAGCGGGTTACAGTACTGTTGATGCTGAAACTATGGCAGGAAAAATGGAGCATTTCCAAAGTTGCTGTGATGAAAACAGCTGCTGACATTACTTTCTGATACTGTGCAGAACGGAATTTCAGATACTTAGCACAAATTTCTTAGAATGTGCAGGACGCGCAAGGTAGCCACAATGAGCACACAAAGATGTTAAAAGCAAGTACATCAGTGTCCATAACCTGGGGAGAAAATTTTTAAAAAAGGACATGAGCCAGTTCTATGTTTTTCTGATCCTTCAGAAGTCAGCAGCCATGTAAAAAAAAAAAAAAAAAAAAGTAAATTTTTAGCTGAAACTTAACTGACATATATTTTCACGGGGGGTTAAAAAGGCTTCACTCTCATCCAGACGGAAGGTTGGGGCAAATCAGAGAGTAACGAACAGCAGAGGAGAGACGACAGTTTTATAGGGCTGGTGAATCACAAAGCCACTGAGGACAGTGGGTGGGTACACTGAAGCTCATTTCACTGTAAGATACTTACAGCTAATGCAACTAAGTAACAATACCATTAATAACAGCAATAGTAATATTATTATATAATACTATGAAATGAAATTTAAAAAAAAAAAAAAACAGCTCCAAAACAACCTTCACACTTGGAAATCTTGCATAACCCAAGACCAAATTGATTGAAGTTTGTCATCTTAAAAGTGCGCCCGTAACGAGCGCTTTTAAAAACCCTGAATTTGTCTGGTATTCCTGTGCGTCTGTGTGCGGATCTGTATGGAGGGTTGGCGGGTGCAGGAGGGGTTTGACGCTGGAGGAGTGATCCCAGGCTGTGAGCTGACGAAGACACAAAATACCGGTGTTTTTTTGTTTGTTTGTTTGTTTTGTTTTTAGGTGTTGCTGTCTTCCTCCAAAAGGATGTTGGCATTGAAACAGAGATACATTTCATGCCTGGGTTAAAAGGAACAACTTGCTCTGACACATCAAGTCCAACAATACTGCCGGCCTCCTCCTTCAATATTCACAAGCCAAATTACACAAACCCATCAAACACCAGCTTGCGGAAATACCTAGTGAATGAAAAGTGTGCGTGAAAAGTGCAAGTGTGTGCGTCTGTGTTTCCTAGGTAACGTGAGAATGACTGTGAGGCTATTCGGAGGAGAAGCAGGGGGTGTTGGGGGGTCGCTTTGCTTTGAAGGTGGTTTGCATCCGGGGCTGGCTGGCTGGCTGGTTGTTGGCAAGTGACGGAGAGAAGAGTGTTCACTAGTTGAGAGTTCCACGGCAGTTCTCTGTTCCACACAGGCAAGGGATCTTGTTCTCCTCCAGGGGGAATTTGTAGTCGTAGGTGATCTCTTCATTGACGGCGATGGCCTGCTTCGAGTAGATCACAATCTTCTTCTGGGACTCTATTGTGATAACCTTGGCATAGCAGTTTGGCTGAAGGAAGAAAGCAGAGAGAGACTGATAAGCAACAGGTACAGCAATTAACACCAACCAATTGAGTGTAAATTTAACGATTGTGGGCGATTATTGTTGAAGGGACTCACAGTGCAGCAGTGGTTGATGAATCGTGCCAGGTTTCCACACTTGGTGGCATCTATAATTGTGTCGTGGTCCACTCTGAACAAGTAGCTGCTCCCGATGCCCTGCTGCGTGTAGCGCTTCTCTCGATTGTCAGCCACCATCTGAGCACACAACACAAAAAACATGTTAACATCAAACCAATGTCAACATGCGAATATCTGAAAAAGTGCACAAATAAATTTCATTTGCAGGTCATATTTATTTGTGATGTTTGGATTAATTGTTACTATTAAAGTGATTCAAAATATAATAATCGATAAGGAAGACAATGACGGAGATGCATGTCAGAAATTGTACTGTAGCGTTGCTATAGCAGCGGTCTCCAACCATTTTTTTTGCACCATGGACCAGTTTCAAGCAAGACAATTTTCTACAAACCGGTCATCGCACACCTAACAAATAATTATTGTTTGTGTCCTAAACGAATGAAATTAGGTTTTTTGCTGAATATGTATTTACTTTTTCTTCTGTTAAGAGCAACAAGTCTCTCCCTCTTCTCAAAGAAGCTCCCCAGATGTTTGTTTTTTATTAATTTTGGCTGGGGTTAGATTGTCGACTTCATTTTATTAGTCTGGCATGAAAATTGACAGATTCAAGCACAGGAAACAAGCACAGAAGGAAGTGACAGGAAGATGATCTAGTAATTTTTCAAAATGAAACATCCTGCAAACTCAGTCAGAAAAACAAACAAACAAAACAAAAAATGTTTTTATTCTTTCTGTGTGGCCTGACACCAAATGACCCACAGCCCAGTGGTTGTGGATCACTGTGCTACAGTATCTGGTCGCTCCATCAGGTGAAGCCTCTCACTCTTCAATCAGATGGAGATACAGGTCTGTTAGTTTACTGCCTATATAGGTTAATTAAACAAGTGCACCTCTCTGCTGTCTAACTGGTAACTGTGGTTGTTTTGTTGATGAACTTTGCAATATCAAGTTTTTAAAAAGTTGTCTGGCGACTGTCCGGTTTACCTGGCTACCCAAAGCTCATGCTAGCACATTTCAAAAGCTAACAGGCCAGGAGCTGAGTGTCTGTTAGCAGAGATGCGGCAGCAGAAATTTGATTACGTTTTTAACAACACTCAGAATAAAGTGTTGAAGTTGTTGGCAACTGTGCTCTGACTAGAAACACATTTCAGAGGTGGCGGTAAACACAAACAGAAATTTCCTGGAATGATAAAGTCGCTACAACAGTATCTGTTGACATCTGAGTAGCTGCTTCCTTAACTAACTTTGTCATGTATTTCTGTTATAAGGATTATTTTGACATCAAATCATTGTGAATTATTTATAGGTTATTTACTATTTACAGTTTATTTACTTGCTACAGTAACCTAGTGTTTACTTCATTTCTTCTTCAAATCCCTAAAGTAAACAAGTTGATTGATTTTACAGCCAACATGAAGCGTCCGTGGTTTAAAAAGTATATGGAAAGACATCCATGATTATTGATTTGTAATGTTTAGAATCTGTGTCCCTATTCTTTATATCACAATTAGCCAATAAATGTCCTTCACTATGTAGTGCTTAGAGAGGTATTGTGCATGTTTACTGATTGAGTAGCTGGGACTAGAATGACACATTTAACAGAATGACAACAAGCTGAGGAGAATTACAAAATTATCACTGGTTCAACACAAAAGTAAACGTCATACCTGTCTGATGTTTTGACCCACATACTCAATGACCATCTCATCAGCAGCAATGGGCTCCATGGCGAACAGGCCCCACTCGTGGATCCTGCTGCGTCCAAAACGAAGCTTCTTCTTGCGGAACTGCATAAGAACAGAGAGGACGCACTTTAACAATAGTCTTTGTAACAATTTATGAAGCATGTAGGCCTTTACATGAATAGAACTTCAAGTAAAAAGGGCAATTTTAATTACTTCCCTGGGGCGTCGGGTCTTTGCCTTGGGCAGCAATAGATTTGAAGCTTAAGCTAAATTTTCAAAAAAGTTGATGCATGTTCTGTGAACTATGTGAAAATCAGTAAATGTGTTGTTACACAGTGAGCTTCATGTTCACTAGAATAACTAAATGACCTTACACATGCCGTTTGCAGTACATGTAAGAAGAGAATGTTGATTTTAGTAGTTCAGCTGTCTACGCCTTCATTTAGTGCACTTATCACAGTTCCAGTGCAAAATGCCCCCCCACCCAAACACTTGACCACCACCCAGTTTTAGGGTGTTGCTGATGTGCAATACTTATGACTGGTAGTGTATGTTCAACACTGAAGTAGCTCTGTGACTTAGCTTCACGTTGCACAAACATCTGAAGCAAGAAAAACAGATCTTGGGTAAAAACTAAACAAAAAAAAAAAATCACATGCACACTTATTTATGTCTGAGATTTTGTTAGCAAACAAGCTAAAAACCGCTACATCCTAGAGTCAAAAGTTTAGACAAAACATCACCACTTTGAGGACAGCTGCCAGGTCTATTTTTTGTTGGTGGAAAAAAAACACGTGTGTGAGCAAACTGCATGTGAACCTATAAATAGCTGGTGATTGCCGGACAGCAGTTTGCTCTCATTTCTAGTGTTTTTGAACGTTGTATTATGCACAGGACAATGTGCTAGAAAGCTGTGCTTTGAGGAGGGGACATCATTTTTAGCTTCTGATAATATCATAAAGACGTCTGAGTTCTCTTCATTTGCGGCTTCACCCATCTTATATATGCTGTGGATAAACATTTTTTTTGTCATTTCAACTGAAGAAGACATTATGTTTGGTCAGCAAAGACTTATCGGTTTTTTGCTTAGTTTAGTACTGAAACAAATCAAAGTGACAGCCAAAGAGAGCACTTTATTTGTACTCGAATCTTAAGTGCTCCAGTAGAAGGCAGCTGGACTGTTTATGATTCTTGAAGATGTTTCACTTAATCCAAGAGGCCACCTCAGTTTGAACTGGGTGGTGGAGAGGAAAGGATGTTTATAATTATCCATAAATAAATTAATTGTTGTTCATAATTTAATCAATTAAAAATATATTAACTTATAAGGCACAGGACGAAGCACATGCATGTTAGAAAATGCCTGTGCACAAATGTACTGCAGACTAACTGAAGACCTGGTATTACTGTTTAACACCGTAGCGACCCGAGGAGGCGGTCACTAGGACCATGGGTAGTTAGTGAACAGAAAGCGTTATGGAGGTTTAGCTAGCAATGAAGCAAATGACAAAGATTTATTTGCAGGCAATACCTTGTGGCCAGCATTCACATTTTCAAGGAAGCCTTACTCTAAGAGGACATTTCCAACTGTTTGACTGGTGCTATCATGACATTAGTGATGGGGAGGAACTACTGCTACACTGCATTCACATTGTTTGGCTCTTGAGTCTATCTAAATACAGGTCTGTGCACTCATTGGTGCAGTGAACAGCATATACAACACTGTTGAGCTGCTGCTTTTTGGAAAATAAGGGAGCAACAGTTTTTGTTTATGAGTGCCTGTGGGTCTGAAATGCACCAGGATGTTGTGTTTTGGAGAAAATACTTTATCAGACACAACGGCAACACATAGGAGAGCAGTGCTAGGTCTATTGTTCTTTTCTTCTCTGTCTGATGTTGTGTGTTGTTTTTCCCGGATCTCTTTGTTGACTACATAAAAACCCAGCTGAGATATCCACAGGTTTTAAGAGCTTTCCTAAGATGTGTGCATGTCTTTATTTCCCCTCCTTTGTCTTTGGGAAAAAGACGCAGTCAGGAAAGTGGTGTAGGGTTTTGATAACCGCCGGTTTATGATGCAGTGTGTGGCTCCAGTCTAACAGTAGGTGTTAGTCTGTACGTGTGGGTTTCCCGTAAACTCTTCAACACTGAAGTTTACCAGAAACCTACGCCTAATCCTACTTCCCCACCAATCAGAACAGAAGCGGGCCTGTTGGATGAGACATGAAACCTCTTCGACAACCAAAATAGGTCCAGCTGCCTCCTACTCAAAGCGCTTAGGATTCACATAACCTGAAAGACTTAATCACACATCCCTGTCATCTCTACTACGCACTGTACCGTGATGTTTTGTAGTCATTCGAGTATGTTTCAATGCTGAAATATGACCTCATCTTCTTCCTGGAATTACTGAGATCATTTATTGGTAAATGCAAGCATCGAAAGTCTGTCAGGATGGATGGTATGCGACAATGAGCTATAATGCCCAACAATGTGCTGGAAACTGCAGAGTCGGCTTGTGATTCAGTGGCTACATGCAATACCATGGCTGTTGGAGGTTGTACCTTAAGCTGGTTGAGTTTGAGCAGGTCAGAGTCCATGACAGCCGTGGCGCCGATGACGGTGAGGAGGCGCCGCTGCTCTGAACGTCGCTCTGACAGCACTCGATTGGCTCCCTGGCAGGAAACAAACATGAAAGAGCTGTAAAAAAAACAAGTCTCAATATCACTTTATCACATGGCCTTGAGTTGTAGGAAATTCAACGAGAGATGCACCTTGACCTCAATCTGCAATATAAATGTCAGTGTGGCTGAGGTTCATTGGGAAACCAGTGACAGAGATAAGAGTGGAAATGGCATCATCAGAGCTGGAGGAAATTTTCCCTTCTATTTTTGCATAGTTTGCTAAACTATATAGAGACACAACATGTTCATTACTGATGTAGAGCTTTGTGAAGCAACTAAAAAAATGCAAGCAATGCACATTAAGACTAGTGCTTCCTGTACACGACGTCAACAACTATTAAAGAATGTATTAAACTGAGCAAACATTTAAAAACTCTACAAAGTGCTACAACTGCCTCATTATTATGGAAAAATTAAAAAGAAAGACAAGTAGACGCTATCACTGATCAACAGTACAACGGTAGGATAAATGTCAAACCATGACGAAAAGCCAAATGTATGAAAAAAAATTAACAAGTGACGAAATTGCCTGTGTTGCTTGTGTTGTATCTACTCTCAGATGTGAGTCGCTTTGAATAAAAGCGTCTGCCAAATGAAATTGTACAATTATGTTCAGATTCAGCTTCTGAGACAGGTTACTTTAAACCTTTAGTCCTGAACCTGCTGTCTCCTTTTTTCATGTCACGTTTTCAAACTAACATTATTTTATTCTTCAAACTATCACCTGAAGATACCAAAATTAATTTCGAATGTATTAATACTAAACAGATTCCCTGAAACATTAAAAAAAAAAAACAAAACAAAACAAAAAAAAAACATGGATCTGTGCTTTGAAAACACTATTCACTCCTCAGATCACCAGGTACACTAACCCACATCCCTGTGTACCTGTGGCAGGGACAGAATGTACTCAAAACAGTGCTGATGCCACAAAGCTACTGTTACTCTGATCAAGACAAAAGATGTCAACTGATATGGTGTCCAGGCACACAGTGTAACTCACTACTGCACACAGGCAGAATGGAAAACACGTTAATGGCAATTCCATGTTTTGCACTACAGCACAACACAACTATGGTGATTTTCCCCTGAAAACCACACTAACACCAAATACCGGAGAATTATTTCCACTCTCCCTAACAACAGTCTGGAAGAATGTGAAGAAATACTGACTCTACACGAGGTCAATGTTGGTGCATCATGTGGAAAATCTAAACGGGAGTCAAATGAATTCTCTCTTTCCTGATGTGACCTGAACTCTACTTGGCGTCATTATACAAGAGGAACAGATACGTTTAGAAGGAACTAAATACTAAAAAAAAATAATAAAAGTGAAACATGACTAAATATTGGCAGCTTGAGCAGAATAATGTGTTTTAAAAATGTGTGCGTGCGAAAGAGAGACACGGAGAATAAGAACAAGTGAGACCTAAAACTAAAAATGTAAAGAACGATATGCAATTTGCACGGTGAAAACAAACATATTATTACATAGTAATTTAAAAAAATAAGTATATCAAATGAAAATGTTTGTCCTACATATTTGACGAAGCAAACATGGGATTCTATTTGAAACAGTGCCTTTTACTAAAGGTGATATATTCAAACCAAAGACAAGAAAACTGTCACTTTCAAAATTAAGATTAATAAATAAAACAACAAGTGATCTGCCGCATCGCAAACAAAAATACATCCTTACAGTTATCACACATATAAACTCCCTGGAGTGTAAATTCTCTATAAAGTATATTCAGATTTATGATCTAAGATCCGATTTAAAATAGTGTAAAAATAAAATATGTTTTCTGGCTTACAATAAAATTAGTTTTAAAACAACAATTTTTGGCAAGTAAGTAGTAAAAGATAATAACACATTAAATCCTTCTAGCACATTGCATACAGATGTCATATTGGTTGGGGGTTGAAACATACTTCACACGAGAACAAACATGCTTTGGAGAGAAATTGTGGTCGACGGTCAGCATGTCAGCGGTTTCTTAATTCAACATATGCTAAACAAAACTGTGGCATAGGCAAAGGAAATATTTAGTGATTAAGTCAAAAGGGCAGGTTTGGTTTTATCGCTGGCGGAAACAATGTTGAAACCTACTGCTATGTGTTCGTGCGCAATAAACATCTGAACATCTGCCAGACATCTGCCTCACAGAGCAGCTACAGTCCTTCTCCAGTTCATGCCAACTTTGTGACACACATTGACTTATGTTGGAGCTGCAAGTAAAATTTGTGCAAACAGGGTTTTCAAAGATTGAAAATGACAAGTTTCATTTTATCCTATAATATTTATTAACAAAAAACAGGACTTGAGGTTATTACTAATGGTAAAATTCTATGAATATTTCTATTTTTGATTAATCTGCTTTTCTAAGTTTTGCATATTAAAAAAACACACCTTGCGCAATTGATGTATTAACCACAGTATCTTTAAAACGGGAAAAAAAAATAAACTCTGTTTGCAAAGCAGTCAAGTTTTCATCCACCACAGCAAAGATGGTTTGATTTACGATTAAATTTCAGAAAGTTGGAAATATGCAATTCTGGAAAACTTTTAACTAATCTGTAATGTCACTGATTAGGAGTAATACACACATATTGCTTATAAAGTGCCTTGCCGTGTTTTATGTTTATATATTGTGCTACAACTCTGTACTTAGAAGTTAGGAGTTGAGAATCCATATTACTATTCCACATATCTTTCAATGCCCTTCTTTACCTTTTGGAAATATGCAGTTATTATCCCAACTCTCATAATCACCGGTTCAACTGAGCCAAGTGACTGAGGGCCAACAGTTCTTATTTCCCTGCCAGTTCAACTCCTGAGGGGTGTTATCAAGCATCACATTAACTTTATATAATGATAATATTCAGCAACCGCTGGGCCCCCTGAAGACTGTTTACAGAGCCAGCTGAGAGCTAGAAGATATAATTTCTTTCCAAACGATACGGTTATTTGGACTCACATTAGGATTCCTTGCCAACTTTACATCCACACCAACAATTTAATTCTCCTCGTAAGCCTGATTCAGAGGGTTTAGCGAGCCTTGTGTGACTAACTTCACCCAGATTTTGTCCTGTTTTCTCAACATGACATGCAACAACAACTGTAGGACCAAGCACACCGGACCCTGCAATCTCTTCAAGAAGAGGAGTGAACATCATGTCAATAAACTGTCCCAGTACTGCAGTCTGAAACGGGACACACTTTCTTTGAAGAAATGGACAGATGAAGTTTTTAACTGTGTCCTATTGCAACTTTTGTGGTTGTTGCTTTAATAGTACCAGTACAACAGGCCTAAACAAGTTAATCAGAGAACCACATATAGCTTGTTGCTGTTAAACAAATGAAAAAATCAATTTCTCAAATGCGGTATAATGTAGATATACATGTAAATGAATATAAAATAAAAACAGGAGTCTTCCTACCGAGGTGTCGACGTTTTCCACCTCCCGGATGACCTGCTCGGGCAGGTCCAGGTCCAGGTAGACGTCTTTCTCCTTGCGGCTGATGGCGTAGTAGCCCTCACTCCTGGCACAACCGGTCACATGCTCACGGAGTTGTCCATCTGCACTCTTCTTTTTACGCCGAGGGTTCGGCAGATTGGTTAGTGCAGGTCAAAGGTCAAGGGCAATAGCAGGGAACCAAACGACACTATGAATAATTAAAAAATTATCCATGCCTGAAAATTCTGTTAATAAAAAAAAAATTTACACGGGCTACTTACTGATTTAAAGTACTATATTGTGAACACGGTTTCAGCAAATAATACAAGTTCCCCATAGTTTGTCTTAAATTTTTAGCTTAAAGGTGCTAACACTAAGAATTCCTCACATGCTTGCACGTACTCTTGCAGCCAGAGTTAGCAGAAACAGCTGTAAAAAATAAACAAACCTGGTGGATGACGAGGCATCTGCTTATTCTCAATGACTCACCTAGAAGCAATGAGGGGGCAGAAATATACAAAGTTTGAGCTTGAGTGATTAAAATGTTTAACTATTTGTGAGGTCGTGATATGGTCGAATTTTTACTCATTTGTAAACCTGGGAGGCAAACTATTTGTGGGGCGACCTGAGGTATGGCAGAAGCCAACGTCTTCATATCTTAGCATCTTTTACTTTGTACCTCCGAGTTTATAACAACCACAAAAGACAAAAAAAAAAGTCTAGTCGCAACACTGGACCTTTAAGTCAAAGATTCCTTGGACATTGTAGAATTGAAGTGGAAATTATCCCCAGTCACCAGACATATTTAAGTCACTGAAAAGGATATTCGTATGGTTGACCCAGTGAGTGTCATTGAGCCAGTCAGAGCCGTGGTCGTCTTGCAGCAGCTTCTCGTAAGTCTTCTTCAGCAGCATCAAGTCTTCGCCGTCCAGTCCAGAGTTCCAGATGTCATACAGGATGGTCATCTGCTCAAACTCACTGCGGTTGTCAAACTTCAGGGCTGGTGGCTCGGGTGCTGGGACCGGTTTCGGCCAGCGCTGGGATGATGTTACCCCCGCCTCCTGCAGAAAGAGACGCTCACTCTTCCTGACCTCTTCAACCACCTCGTCCTCGGTGTCTGAGCTGGACAGTTCCCCTGACTCAAGCTCCTCCACGTCCACATCTTCCTCAAAGTCTGAGTCCTGTATGGAAAAGGTTATGCAGTGTGGCCTTTTAGTTACACTGACATCAAGGACACATTATTTCACACAGGCCTGGTCACGTGACTAATGACTTATTTACTGGATAGTTTCAGTCCATTTCAAAATCAAAAATGAATGGCAACATCTGGGTACCTATATATCTGATAATGTTGCTAACATTTATGCATATATGCAGGTTCAGGACCTGACTGAGCTCTAACATAAATGTTCTTGGGGTAACAAGGCCTGCGGTGTAAACAGGTAGTCTGTGTTATTTGCAGAGCACCTGTTTGACTTTCGCTTTGAATAACACTGAAGTAGTATCAGTAAGTCTGTGCTAACTGCATCACTGAGTCCGATTATTTTTATTGTGGAGCAATGCTAAGGGCTAAATACATCTCTGCTTCCCTGTCTGTTCCTCTAAAAACATCTTCTGGCCAAAACACAGAGAATCTCACAAGCAGGATGGCTAAAATGAATCTGGTCGTGCCACTTTTTGCTTTTTATGTAATTGAATCTAAATATACTGCTGGTCTTGGTGCATGCACAGGACAGAATAATCCTGTCATTTCTTCATTTCTTCAAGACATTACCAAAAAAAACATCAAAAGTCTATTTGTGTCACCGTTACAGAAACCTAAAATTGGACCTAAAAATTTGTCATATTTCTATTGCATAAGACACCCCTGTGACAGATTGTCTGTGACGCTGCATATGATTAAGACATCCTCAAACATTTATGGGAACAAAGCAGATTAAGTTTCACGTACCTCCAATTTCCGCTTCCTCTGTTTCTTTCCTGGCTGCTCTTTCTGTTTTTTTGTATGATGAACCTCAAGGTTTTCTTTGTCTTTCCTCCTTCTCTTTTTGCTCTTATCCTGTTCAAGTTCCAAACCTTTGCCAACCAGGTTCTTCTTCTTTGATGATGGAGATACAGCTGCAACCTGGCCCATATCTTCAGAGTCACAAAGCACTCCCACTGTAGACAAGTATTCTCCTGTATCTCCCCTGGACGGTAGCGCCTCTCCAATGACTTCCTCTGGTGCTTCAAGGACCCCAGAAATCGCGTTGAGGTCTGCCGGGAGCAAGACAGATGAATCTTGTCTAGAGGAAGTCCTTTTGGTAGTAGGTGGTGCTGAGAGAACAGGAGGTTTGCAGTAGCTGTGCTCCATAAGGACAATTACACCCCCTGGGCTCATAACTAGAGCCAGTGACTCTAGTGAAAAGAGATCCTCCTCCATCTTCTGCTCCTCTGCTTCATCAGATGTCTCCGTCTCCTCAGAGTCCCCAGCATCAGGGTCCATTTTCAAGGCTATGTCAGCCAACACAGACAGGTCAGTGGTTGAAGCAGAGGCCAGCTGCAGGAGGCTGGAGGCTCCCAGCTGCTCTCTGAGTCTCAACCTCTGCTCACTTTCCTCCTCATCCTCGTCTTCCTCTCTGAGGGAGTGACAGGAAGAAGCAGACATGCTGGGTGTCCGAGGTCTGCCTCTGGACCGTTTGTTGGCTGAAGGTAGAGGTGGGGCCTCCTCAAAGGCCATCCTGCACATAGAGGCGTGGTCCAGTGGCAGGTTCTGCACTGTGCGGCAAACCATAATAGGAGGGGCAGCAGATTTGGGAGAGTCTTTGCCTGCACCTCGTTTGCCAGGGGATTTAACAGGGGTGGTCTGGGGAGAAACAGGGGGTCCCTTTCTGGACTCCTCAGAGTCTTGGGTCCGACCAGAGGGGGGCACAATGAGGGCATTGCCTTCACCTGGTTTGGAGGCAAAGGGGAGCAGCTGGATACCCTGACTGGGACGAGATGAGGGGGCAGCAGTGATGGGAGAATCTGGAAGCCTACCAGAGAGGAGGGCAGATTCACCCGCCGCTTGTGATGAAGGTGGGGATTGTGGTGCAGTTGGCAGTTGCGTTTTGCTGTCGTTCTCGTCTGTGGAGAATGAGACGGTCTTCCTGCGTTTTTTGAGAGGTGGCACAAGAACAATAGGGGACGAAGGGCGCGGGTACGGTGGTGATGAAGGGTGCTTGGTCGGTGCTGTGGTTGCATCCGCCTTGCTGTCTTTTGAACCACCTGAGGGAGGAAGAGAGTATTGACAGACTGATCCAAACTAAACATAATTCTTTAATCTTTTTGGCGTTAGTTGATGTGCATTTGATAATAAAACAGACAGTTTTCTACTGCAAAGACTTGGATAGGACAAACGTTTACATGAAATCAGTCATTTAAGGCTATCTGCTTCCATTACTGTAGGATCCAACAGCTTCAACTGCCACGTTAATTCAGAGTGTATGAAAACACCAACAAATAGGTGTTAGTATATGTAACTTGAGTTCTATGAGCATGTAGCAAAAATAACAATGTAGAGCTTGTTAGGTTAGCCTTCCTGATGAATATATAGTCAGTTTTCCATTGTTGGGGGCAATGTTAGAGAGGATAAGACTGCTACTCAATGAAGACATGAAAATGGCAAAAAAATGTTGCTTGATGTCTGTTTTGTCGTCTGAGTTTAACTAATCAGCACCAAGACCCGCAAAGCAGTGTTTCACAGTGGGTCACAGATTCCCACACTGCAATAAAGACTTTTTTTCTCCCCCAAAAATGGACCTGAATGAGCAGTTTTTGCGGTCAGAACATACAGAAAGGTATGAGCCTCCATAAAACAGCGCACACGTTCCTGCTGTTGAAAGCGGCCTGATGTTGCACTATTTTAATGATGCAGCTAATGACTGTTGACTAACCTGTTCTGATCTCTGCCTTTGAAACGGTTGCGGCTGCGTTGTTTTCCCTGAGAAAAACAGAACAAGAATTTGGTAAAGGAAGCAAAAACAGAATGATTAAAAAGCACAACATTCAGTGTTATGTACCGTTTCCAAATGCATTTCTAAGGACAGTTCTGGAAATTCTGGTAGCACTGATGAAAGATAATATGAATGAAACACAGAATACCACGTTGTACCTGTCATCCTCTTTCTCAATTGTGCTGTCCATGGTTGACTCATCCATGGTGTCTGGCCCTTCACTCTCAGCCCGCTCGCCTTCCTCTTCATCCTCATCCTCAGAAGAAGATGAAGATGAGGAGGCTGAAGAGGAAGAGCCTTCAGAGGATGAGGAGAGGCTCTCATCATCACTGTCAGCACTAAGGGCATCATCTTAAAAAAGAGAAAAAAGTCTCACTGCTGTCCTAAATAAAAGCAACACAGACTTAAAGATGTAGTAATGGAATTACTGGTTGTGCTTTACCATCAGACTCCTTTTCACTTTCCTCATCTTCTTCATCCTCCTACACAAGAAAAAGGGCTTTCGTTAAAACACTAAAAGTGAAATGCTGCCATCTAGCTAACAACAAGAATGACAACAATGTGATTTCTGTCAAACTTACGAATATCAAAATGTTAATACAAAATGAAAAAACCTGCTCCGATACTCGTGTCATATGGATTAAAATATATTTATTTGACATAATGCTCAGTCTGCTTTTTAATAAATGATTTTAAAAAGTTTTTACACGCTCATTTATGCTAAGTGATGAATTACTGTGAACCCAAGCAAACAAACTTGTACAACTTGTCGTTTTGTCAGTTGTTTTAAAAAAAAAAAAACCTGTACCTTTTCAGTCGACGAGCCATCAGATGTTTCCTCTCCCTCACTGTCGAGCTCCCAAGGTTTACGAGTTCTTGGCTTCTTTTTCCTCCTCTTGTTGTCCCTTTCAGCTCCATGCCTGTCTGCCTCTGGCATTCTCCCATCAGCAGCTGGAACCAAGACAGCAGTTTGAGTTATTTGCACCAGGCCTTAATATCCAGCCCTTCTGTAAAAGTCTTAATGTTGGCAGAACAAACCTTCTTCATCTTCATCTGGTGGCGTTGAGGGTCGCGGCCTCTTCATGTCTCCCTCTTCAAGCTCCTGAGGTCCTTTCCTTTTGACCTGCACAATTAGACAGGAACATAAAAAAATAATAAATCAGCACAACCTCAATAGTTCTTGTGATGGGATCACAAGGTGATATAGTTCTATTTTCGGAAATCAGCATGGGCAGGAGCACACTGATGTAATCCGAGTGTTATCATTTCAGTATGGAATATTGATGATAAAATAATTTAGTATGCTGCCAATACTATTTTTTTATGTCTATAAATGATTCATCTAATAAAGAGTAATAATAAGTAGAGTGCACTTATTTCACTGTGGCCGAATTAGTTGAGCTAGAGAGAATGTACAGATTTCTTTTTTTTATAACCCATCGATTGGCTGAAGAGTAGGTATGATTTCAGTCGACCAAGATTTTAATTGGTTGCCCTAAACTCCTGCTATTATTATGAATAAAAATCTCATTTTGGGTGCCCCTGTAGCTCAAAAGGTTGAGTGGGCGACCCATAAACAGGGGCTATAGTCCCCGATGCAGCAGTCATGGGTTCGAGTCCGAATCATGGCCATTTACTCCTTTGTCTTTCCCCCACATTTCCTTTCTCTCTCTCTCCCCCCACTGTGCACTATAATAAAGGCAAAAGGCCAAAAAAACAACTTACCAACATAGCCTTCTTTTAAGAGTCAAAACGGAACACTGCTTCAACCTTATGTGATTATGTTGACATATATCTTGGCAAGTGTAAATTACATGCAAGCATATAGACAAAGGAGTGGATCATGTTCTCAATCATACAGTGTGAGCCGTCAGTCGTGGAGATATGGTCTAAGATTGGCCACAGTGCAAGCTTGTACCTTGAAGGAAGGCAGTCGTAGTGTCCCACGGAGAGAAAAGCCCTCCATGCCACCACTTTTTGCCCAATCCACAAGAGACATGTGAGGCTCCCGTGGACGGTTGACCTTTTCCTCTTTTTTCTCATCATCCCGTAAGGCAGACACCCCCCTAACCATTGTCTGGAAAGGCTGGAAGAAGAAGAAAAACATTGAAGATTTAAAAAGATCAATCACATCTTTGTTCTGCCCTTTCCACTTAACAGCGTAACAGTGTCTCTTCCCCTTAGTTTGGTGCCGCATGACTGCTTAAATAAAAGTCAAACTGACACGAAACAGAAGTGACATCTTTGATAACAAAACATCCCCTTGGTAGTTATAAGACAGATGGTGGTAATAAAACATGTCAGTATTTAAATGTAGGAACCACAATTGCACAAGAGAACAAGTAAGGACGAAGACGTTGTTCATCTGATTAAAAAAATACAGTCTGATGTACAGCAGAACAATTGACTTTAAATCTAAATTTGAAGCACTGCACTTATGAAATCACAAAGGCTAAAATGTAGGATATGCATTAGGCAGCCCGTCTGACTCTGTGTTTAAAGTACCTCCACAGTCACACATTTTTATGATATTTCATGTTCATGCTCCATCATATTGTAAATCTCATGAATACTGAACTAAAGCTTGACTGTAAAAAAAAAAAACAACTGTATCACAAATGAAATGCAGCATTTGTCAGATAACTCACAATAACATATTTTCCACACATCATTCAGCCCTTGCCTGGAGGAATGCAATTTTTTAAGATTTTTTTTCAAATATTAATGAAACACACTTTTACATCAATATCTCCAAAAAAAAAAAAAAACTGATAATAAAAGCATTTCTTATATTCACAAACAAGCAGAAACAGCAAGTTTAAAAACAGACACAATCCCATCACCGCTCTGATTACTCTTCCTCACCTTGGCCTTGGTCTCTTTCCTCTCCCACCATTCGTCAAAGGTGGCAAAGGCTACGTTTTCCACCATCTTGCGGTTCAGGTCCCTCTGCATGATGTTTTTCATTTCCTGGATCAGAGTGGCCAGGACCATCTGCACCGTGGCCTCATGTGGATTCTCAGCCAGCATGGGCATCTCCTCTCCTGGGGCCCTGTACTCATCTCCGTCCCCAGGCAGCATGGTGCCGTAGCCAGGTGGGGGCATGTAAGAGGCGTAGTGCGGAGGTAAGACATGTGGCGACCAGCCAGTGTGGGGGGGCGGGATGCTGTGGTGTGGAGGTGGTGGTATTTGAGTACTGTGGGGGTCGGCGTAGGGATAGGGCATGTGCGGGGGCATGTAGCGGTGGTCTTGGTCATAATGAGCGCCTGCACCGCTGCCCTCTTGGTCCATATAGGGGTGGTGTGAGTGAGGTGGAGGCATAGAGTGGAGATGGTAGGAGGTGTAGTCAGCAGTAGCTGCCTCGCCTGGGCCTGGGGTGCCGTTGGATGATGACATGCGCAGCTGGTGTAGGCGACTTAGCATGTGGGTCTGCATTTGGAAGGACATGGGCGTTCCACCACTGTACTGGTTCATCAGCTCCATGGACGTGGCATAGTCATACATGTGGTGGGGCATAGGAGGAGGATATTCTGGGTGCAGCTCCATGTGGGGAAGGGGAGGGATCCCTGGCGGTGGTGGAGGCTGGAGGGAATAACCAGGGGGAGGTGGAGGAGGCAAATGAGGAGGGTAGGAGGGTATGGGAGGGTGCATGGAGGTGCCAAAGTGCTGTGCTGAGTCAGAGATGGGTGGGGGTGAGGACGAAGGGTCCGTTGTTTGTGAAGGCATGGCAGCCTGAGATGAGGATGGCGAGGATCCTGAGGTGACGGATGGCTGATGGGTGGTCACTGTTGTTATGGTAGTCGTCTCCTCCTCCTCGTCTGAGATCTCCATGTCTTCCCCTGAGGAATGAGGGGAGGCCTGAAAGAAAACAGAGTCCTGGTGTAAATTTGGAAACCGCCCGTGTGTTTAAGCAACAGAGATGACCACACTTACAAAAAGAGAAATAACTTCCACAAAACAGAAGAACAAATAAAAAGGGAACATATGAGAGTACAGTAACAGAGCTTGAGTGACATAGTAAGTGATACTATATCACTCCCCACAAAAACAAATGTCTGAAGCAATCAAAGAAGAAAGAGGAGGAATGCTTTGAGCTGGTATGCTGATCATGTCCATATAGCACAGGTGGCAGAAGCAGCCAAATGTGTTGCCCCATGCCCCTTTCTCAGCCTGGCACAGATCTAGAAGTCAGAAGGTGCCATGAGCTGTGTGGATGGGCTTTCCCCGTGGACAGTGATATAAGGCATTATGGCATACAGTTATGCCCCAAACTGGCTGAGAACTTTTTGAAGTATCCTTGTACACACTCTACTTCAACTTGGTGTTACCAGTCCAGTGGTTTTTTTCTTGTTTTCTTACTGTTCCTTTTCACCAAAAGGTCCCTTGTTTGCTCACCTGTATATCCATGTTCATTAGTGGTTTGCATTTTTATTAACTATTTTTAAAAAGACCTTTAACAAAAGCACTGATCATACCTGACTCTGTCCATTATAAGGTGGTGTGTGTGCTCCTGTCCTGCTCCGTGCATCAGCAGATCCGACCTGGGAAGACTCTTCCTGCAAAGCTCCAATCCCAGACAGGACAACCTGGGGCTGGGGTTCTTCAGGGGGTAGGATGTGGGGAGAGTAGGTGGAGGAGGGTGGTGTGGCTGCTGTAAGTACAGTAGGACTCTTCCTACCTTCTCCTCCTTTTCCCCGCTTCCTTCCTCTGTGGCCATCTCTGTCTCTTTCTCCTTTCCTTCTATAGTCCTTCTCCCCATTGTCTCCCACCTGCTCCCCTGTTACATCACCTGAACCACCTCTTCGCTCTGCTCCATCCCCACTTCTGCCCCTTTGCTTCTCCTCTTTCCTGTCTTCCTCATCCTCCTCATCAGACGCAAGAAAAGAAAACTTTGCCTTTTGTTCCTTTAGGAGCATCTCGATACGAGAGTCAAGGCTGCTGCTGTGGTAGACAAATGGTAAACTCTCATTGGTGGAGTCAGGCTCTGGCGAAGAAGAGTCTCGCTGAGGGGGTGGCGGGGAGGTGGAGGAGGAAGGAAGATGGTGGGGAAGGGAGGTAGAGGAAGGGGAGTTCGAGGAGGATGCAATGGAAGGGTGGGGCGGAGAAGAAGGTGGTGGCGTCTTGGGTGGGGCTGGTGGGGTGCTGGGACGGCGTTTTGGCTTTGTCCACTGCTCGTCACGGACCGGACTGTCCTGGTTGAAGTCCAGTGTTCCGAGCGTCTCAGCTACAGCCGCTGCAATAACAGAGGCTGGCGGGAGTGGAGGAGGCGGTGGAGGAGGTGGAGGCAGAGCACTGTGGTGACCAGCGTGGTAGTCTTTGTCAGCACCCGCCGACGGCAGAGGGCCCCTCTCTGCCAGGCTCGTGCACCCTGGACGGGTGGACGCATCCAATCCCTGAGGAGGGGCTGGGGCAGGCTCTTTGGAGGAGGAGTATGCGGAGTAAGATGACGGGGGAGGAGACATGCTGTTGGAAGAAGAGCGGTAGGAGTTGGAATTGTATCTGGGGTCAGAGCTGTTAGAAAAGTCACTGTCTCTATCTCTGTCCCTGTCCCTGTCTCTGTCTCGATCTCTATCTCGGTCCCTGTCCCGGTCATGGCTGCTTCTCCTGCGGCTGCTGCTGCCATGGTGGTTGTGAGAATGGTGGTGGTTGCGGTGTCTCTGGTGGCTGTGGTCACCTGACCGGGAGCCCAGGCTGTCTCGCCGGTAACCCCTTTCATCCCTGCGATCTGAGTGGTGGTGGGAGTGATGTGAATGGTACTTGGAGGATGAGTTTGTGTCCTGCTGGTGATGGTAACTTGACCTTCTGGAACCGATGCCCCCCGGCCCATACCGCCCCCCTGAGTCTCTGTCACGGTCCCTGTCCCTGTCCGACATTGGGAGCTGGTCATATTGGTTGGCGAGGGGAGGTGGAGGCATTGAGGAGTGGTGCACCATGTGTGGCCCAGGTCCTCCAACGTTGGGGTAGGGGGGGTAGCAGGGCGGCTCATTGGGACGGTATGATGCGGTTGGGGGGTACATAGGGCGACCTCGGTGGTACACTGAAGGCTCCTGTGCATCGTCAGAGTAACGAGACACTTTGTATCCTCCGACAGTGGATGAGACTGCAGAAGATGAAGACGAGGAAGGTAACATGTCCTGGGGAGGGTAGCCGCTGCCCAAAGCGCCAGTGTTGTAGCCAGTATGCCTGAAACACAGAGATGAGGCAGAATAAAGTACGATTTAATGGACTCCACAACACTTACTCCACTTACTACCCATGCTCAATGCCAGGTGAGTCAATAATTAAAAGCATAAACCCCAAAATTGACCTCATAAAAACCAAAGTAGGTAACAACAGCACAAATCTTTTGTTGCTACTGTAGTGAATTTAAATGTGATTTCAGTTCCCAGTTTCATCTTGTCTATGCATAACAAATTAACATTAGATAGCTGTTCTGCAATCTAATGGGATGCACTGCATCTTGCAGCTAAACTGATTTTGATTCATACTTCAAATTGAAATGCGATAATGTACTTCATTTCAACTGAATTTTCTGTAAGCTAAATATCAACTGCTAACCTGCTGCCAGTGTAACCAGAGTCTTGTGAGAAAGGAGTTCCCGATCTGGAGCTGTAAGGTGTCCCTCCACCACCCTGAGAAGAAGCAGAGGAGCTTGGGGTAAAGGGGCCTGCCATGGAGGAAGGGGGCGTGTCCAGCCGCTGATCGCTGAAGCCAGTATCTGCAGAACAGGGGGTGATGCTTCCCGATGTGAGGGCCTGGACCCCTGCTGCCAAAACCGCAAGCTCACTGGAAAGCCTCCGCCTGATTTCCGATGACTGTGCAGAAAGAAAAAACACATCAGAATTTGGAAAATCAATCAAGTGGAAAATGTTCCCTTTCTAATTACATAATCCGATTCTCAGGGAGTGTGGCACCACTAATAATACCGATAACACACTCGAATGCATCTTAATATAATTTAAATAACTAAAGACAAAAAAACGCTGCAACAATACCGTGTCAGGTTGTGGCTGTGGCTGTGGTTGCGTTGAGGCCTGAGGCGGGAGCCTTTCTGTCAGAGCTTTGCCTCCCAGCGGCACTGTCTGAGGAGTGTAGGACCCGTTTACTATCAGGTCGTAATACTTCTGCCTTTGTTGACCTGCATCAAAAACAAAAGTTGCAGGAAGATGAATGCAGGGTGTGAAATGAGTGCAGCACTGATATAGACTGTAACTATTTTATAATTAGGGTTTCACAAGAAACTCCGTAACTATTTGATTTTGGTAAAAACTACAACAGGGGCTGATAGAAGAAACTGAAGACAGGACACACTTAAAAACCTCCGAGCTATAGCTCTGTCTCAAATGTAAAAAATGAGCTGATATATTTGTATCACATGCTTGTGTTTCACTGTGTGTCTACAGATCCGGGCACAGAGTAAAAATTTCCTTACCTTTTCAATTATTAAATAACACATTTAGAGGATTGTGCAGCCCGTAGGAGGCATGCATTGTCTGTTTGTAGCTCAATGTGAACTAAGCAAATGAGCTTTTTAGAAATAAACACGTTGCATTTTCGTCTGGGTAAATAGGCCAGTTTGTTAAAGTGTCTTTTGATGAACTAAACCACAGCTTTAAACCAAACTCTCAAATGTATTCCATCTTTTTACTAAGTAGTCACAGCACAAACATTGCTCTAAACAAAACTGTCTGATGCATCAAAGTAAAAACATTTATCAAGCAGCTCATATGTTAACGGAGGTGTTTTTGCTCACCTTTTATGTCCAGCTGTGCGTGAATCATGTTACCCATGACAGAGGTGTTGTGCAGATGCTTGACGGTATCCTTAGCTCCTCTGGTGCTGGTGAACAGCACTCTGGCCAGGCCCAAATGCTTCCTGGTCTTGGGATGAAACAGGATCTCCATCTCCTCCACCTCACCAAACTTGGCGCACATTTCTGCCAAGAAGGGCTCCTTGATGTTGTCATTGAGTCTAGCAAAGGTCACCTCTTTGAGGGGAATGGGACCCACATAAAACTCATCAAGCTGTCAAGAAAAGTGAGAGCATCAGGGAAATGCTCAGTAGAAATGAAGCCTGTGAGATATGGAAAATGAATATAGCCTAGCGCTGCACGATTGTTTCAGCACTGAGTAGTCATATCAAACTAAACCACAGGAAGTGCAGAATGAAGTGAGGAAAATTTATTGAGAATACTCTCACGGTTTTCATTTTCTGTCTCATACAACATAAATTACAGCTTTTGGTGGATTCTTGAATACCCGGTGTTATTGCTTTTTAATTTTATTTACAAGCCACCGAGTTTGTTGACATCCAAGAAAAGAAACACTGAAAAGGAAGATTTGGTTGCAAAAAGAAAGCCAATATCAACTGCATGTAAATATTTCAACTACAGAGAGGATGATACTGATCAAAAACAGGTACTCTCTCGGCTGTGTCTTGCAACTGCTGTAACTACATGAGACAACATGGGTAATTTGCTCGAACATTTAAATCAGCACTACAAAGCTCTGTATAACGAGTGCAAACCAAACATCCCAAAACTATCTTGGATACCAGCGTTATATCAAACCAGACAGCTTCCAAATAGCAGACGGAAATCACTGATACGGTATCTTCTAATTTAATGAAAGACAGGATGGCAAAACACAGTTATCTAAGTGGGTTTTACAAACATGATCCAGTTGCTTGACAAGTGGTATCTAATGCCGTCATGCACCTATATATTTTTTTTTACATTGCCATAAAAATGCAAGGCACAGGTTGAAACAGAACTGTCACAATTGGAACATTCCCCAGCTACAATGGACTCGTGGTCCAGCCAGACATCAGAGCCCTACATGGTCTGTCCATCCACTTTATTAATGAGGGTTAACAAAGGAAAAGTCGCTGTTTGCAAAAAGCATTTTCCTGAATGATCATACAAGTGAGAACATCACAGCAGGGATAAGAAGCGTTGGCTGCAGTTGAGAGACACTGAGTCTATATAACAACAGAGAAAGCAGCGAACATGGTGAAGACTGCAACACAAAACGAGCAGATCAGGCTGCAATGCTTTAGCCACAGACTGCATCTTGCAGTTGGAGTAAGTTGCACCTGTGTTATACTTACTATGCTTTATTAACTATTGCAGAGATGCACATATCACACTGTCATTTCTTTCTAATGTTTTGCAGCTCTTATGTCGACCAGCTATTCTCACCTTAAACTTCGGCACTGGCAGGGACAATTCTGTATACCTGGACCATAGTCTCCGGGGTCGAGGATCGCGCAATTCACCCACAGGAGGAAATCCAGAGTCCTAGAAAAAATAAACAAGATGCAATTCAGAGATACAATTTTGGGTTGACACATGACTGGAAATAAAACAATGCAAATTTACTTACTGGCACACTGAAATGCACTCCATCATATCTATAGATTTTCTGTGTGACCCGCCTGATGGCTGGGTCCTGGACGAGTTTGTAGCTCTTCCACTGCAAACTGACAGCTTTTTGTGTTTCTGCCCCACTGTCTGGATCCATCCTACAACTGAACAGTAAACCAGGATTACAGACTGCGTTGGAGACAGAATCACATCACTGCCAGAGGGAACAAACCTTTCACAAATCAGATGCGGAATAAAGCTGAACTGATCTCAAACATTGTAGCAATTACAGTCCAAGTATACTTTGCTAAACTAACATGATGAGCTGAGTCACGTAAGTTAGCCAAAGATTAACTTGTCAGATCATTGTCTGGTGTTGTGCCAAAACATGATTGTCCACCCAAAGCTGATTGCGGGCTGTGGGGCAGTTACACTTACGATTCTTAACTACTTCACTTGCTCTGTGTGCTAGACTACAAACAATACCTTGTTCTACCTGTCAAAATAGCTCTAAAAAGTGATTCCACTCATATAATGCAGTTTTTCACTCTCCAAACACTGACTATAAGTGCCACAGTGTCACTAAAATGTTATTAATGCATCCAACTGACTTGATTTCATTCATCAAGGTTACATTTTAAAGATTATAGCCCATAGGATAATTGAAAAGGAGATGATTTGTTTCATTTTAGACATTAAATACAGACTAAGAAAGGGTAAAAGACATACCAAAGACATGCAGCCAAAGCAACAAAAACAATACTACTATTATACTGCCTATATTCTTAAGTTTCAATTAACAATTATTACAACTCTTGATAAATCCATTGTTTTCTGGATTAATTGATTAGTTGTTTGGTCAACAAAATCTCTGATCGTGGTGATAAATGTTCTTAAAGGTCAAGATGACAAATGTTTGTTGTCCAAGACCCAAAGACATTTAGTTAACTGGAGAAAAGACACCATAAACAATAATAGCTGACATCTAATCAATCTGTGGTTGCAACTCCAGCGTAATCCTAAATACCATGTCTGATTAGCTTTAAACTGCACACAATTGTTTGGTTGCAACTGTTCAGCGACAAGCGACTTCCACAAAGACAAACCTTCGCTACCACCACAAACATAAAGCTCTGTGTATATGCACGTTATGACCGTTTAATCTAGATAAAAGCTGCTGTAGACGTATGGAATCAGTTTGTACCAGATGATCACTTTTTTGGCACGGCACCTGTTAGAATAATTTTCAAGACAGAGCAAAATTAATAAACTCAGAAGGAAAACAACGAGGACGCTGTCAGCGGCGGTTACGATGCTGTCAAAACAATGACCAGCGTTACGTCACTGACGAGATAGTTGAGCTAGCAGCCTGCTGTTAGCACATGCTAACCGACAAAACGTAAAGAAACTCAGCTTCCCAGCGTGATCACAGACTTCTCGTTAAATGCAGCGAATTCGGGTTCCAAAATATTCCATAATAACAGCATTACCGGCTGCTCTCGACCCAGACAGTGTTAACTGCTGTTAAATTAGTTATGCCTAGTGGCTTTAGCAAGTTAACGCTACCGTTGGCTAATGCTAGCTAGCAAGAACATCAAGTTAGGAGCTAAAACTCTCGTCTCTTCACCCTCCGCCCACATCGGTTGCATTTTCCCGGCGGGATTCACGTTATGCGTCTCACTTCGACGCTCTACTGACTTGCTTTCGCCTAAATTCAGACCCCACCTCTGTGAGACCGACTGCCCGCTCACCCGAAAGTAGCTCCCCGCTGCTACAGTGTAGGCAGCTGCAGCCAGGCCCGGGAGACGGGGCAGAAAAACAGAGTCCCTAACAGAAACGAGACGCCTCCGACCCGACATTAAAGCAACGCTGACGGGCTAAAACGATACCGCTACCATTCCGATGATTAGTCAAGACAGCAACACGCCTCTCGTAGCGACGAGGGCTTTGTTTTCTCTTTAAAATCCATATATTGTTGAGAGAGCGGCCATCGCGTAACCAACCTGAAAGCCTCGCCTGTTCTCCATCAGCGTTTGCAAATGCAGCCTTCGGTTACGCAGTCGCACTTTCTTTAAACCACGGACCGTGTAGAAAAATACAGAAGTCAATATATCGTCTTAAAACACTGCGAATACAATAAAATAGAAACTATTTTAACAAAAATAAATCACTGTATTTTATTTGTCGACAAATTAATATATTTTAAAAATAAGTTGGAATCTGCTAGTATAATTGCAAGTGTAGGGAAGTGATCGACGCGCCCCCTAAAGGCTGATCAGTGACAAAACAGCTAACCCAAAATACAATAATGCATTTTATCACATTTCAGAACCGAAATGCAGATGCTTTAAGCATGACAGGCTAAAGTAGTATATAATTTACATAGTTATAATCATATGTAATTGTGTGTCATGAACATAGGCTTCTGGTTTATGCAAACTGAATATAGAAGAAAAGATGCAGATGTATGTGAGGGACCCAAATTTGCCAAAATCTGAATATCTAAACAAAAAAAGTAAACTCAAAAAAATTCTGTCCACATCCTAAAAATAAATTATTTAACTACAGAAACTCACAATAAAGCAACAAAATGTGTTTTCATCATTACTCGACTACCTGTTGCCATATTTTGTAAATTAATTTAATGATTAGGGAGTTCTGTATATACACTCCCCACCAAGGGTACTGGAACAGTGACGCTAATTATTTTGTTTTTTCTGCAGACTGAAAGCATCTGGGTTTGGCATCAAAAGATGAAGATGAAACAAGAGGTCAACATTTCAGCTTTTATTTCCAGGTATTTACATCTGGATCTAATACACAACTTAAAAGATAGTATTATTTGTAACGGAACACAAATACTTTTAGGTGCGCAAAAGTATTGGAATTGATAGACTTTAAATAGATTAAAGTGAATAAGATTTAATATTTAGTTGCAAATCCTTTGCTCGCAATAACTGCATCAATCCTGTGACCCGCTGACATCACCAAACTTTTGCATTCTTCTTTTGTGGTCCTTTTCCAGGCTTTCACCACAGCCTCTCTCGTTGTTTGTTTTGGGGGGTTACTCCCTTCAGTCTCCTCTCTAGCAGGTAAAATGTAGTTCTATTGGGTGTAAGTCTGGAGACTGACCTGGCCAGTCTAAAACCTTCCACTTCTTGCCCCTGATGAGCTCCTTTGTTGTGTTTTGGGTCATTATCTTGCTACATGATGAAAGATCTCCCAATCAGTTTGGTTACATCTTTCTTAAAACTGGCAGACAAAATGTTTCTGTAGACCTCCGAGTTCATTTTGCTGCTGCCATCATGTGTTACATCATCAATGTTTGTGCAATGGCTCTGATTGATTTTCCATCTTCTCTCAGCTTCATAGTTGCTTGTTTTACACCCATAGACAGCTCTCTGGTTTTCATGTTGGTTATTACTCTAACTATAGATGTAGTCTGCCCAGGCAAAACCCAAATCTGAAACTGAACATCGAGATTGAGCGCTATTTGTTGTTTTAATAATCAGTGTAATAGGACACACCAGGGCAACAAAACACACGTCAGTCACATGTTCCAAAATTTTTGCTCACATAAAAAATGGGTGGGTTCAAACAGAAGGTGCTATCTGCTAAGTTGTGTGTCAGATCAAGATGTAAATACCTGGAAATAAAAGCTGAAATGTTCATCTCTTGTCTCATATTCATTGTTTGATGTCAAACCCAGATGTTTTCAGTCTACAGTAACAATAAAGGAATTGACCTCACTGTTCCAATACTTTTGGAGGGGCGTGTAGTTATGGGAAGCATTTGTACTACAGAACAATATTGTGACTTTAGTAAACAGATCAGACATTTATGAACAGTAAAATAATATCCCAACAGCACTGAGAATACCATATAGTTAAATATACAATCAATATATATTAATCACATTATTTTTGAGGGCTTTAGTGAGTGATCGTGATGACCAATGAATAGATCCAGGCCTTTCTTTTCTTACTTTTGTAAAACAAACCAAAAAATTTGATCTGGGGATAGACTTTTCACATGAAGCAATATTATTACATATTTCCTATTGCATTAACGAAAGCAGCATTTAAATGAGGTAATTTTGAGCATCTGATCAGTTTTTAGCAGTTTAATAACAGTGTAAGAACTTTTATAAGCTGATCATAGCTTTCCCACTTTACATCTCATATAAATGAATAATTGTGAGGAAACAGTTAAAAAAAAAAAAAATTGCACAAATGGAGGCACTCAAAATTATTATTAATTCCAGTAATTGAGTAAATGTAATATTTACTTAACACTGTCACATACAGAAGCCTGGTTCAATCTAACTCTATCTCTATTTAGTTTAATATGACGACCTGCAATAGATTCTTTTCTATCTCTTCATAGGGATTAAAAATGTTCTGTTTTTGTTAAAACTGTTGTTGATTCCACTGAACTGTGTTTTGTGATAGACCAACAAGTGTTTCTTTTACTTTATCTTCCCCATTTATAAAAGTGGGTTTAGGCTAAACAGAAACACTTGTCTATGTTTGTGCTGTTTGTTCAATTTTCTGGTTGATTCTGATTTTACCCAGGTTTACATGTTTAGAATTCCAGTAAAAATTAACATGGATTAAGGCCACAATTTGTAAAAAACACACTGACATGGGAATAAAAACCAACCCTTACGAGGCTGAAGTTTATTGAAAGCCTGTGGTATGGGATGGAATTAGTTTTAGATTGGTGTACCTAATCAAAGTTCACTTGAGTGCATTTTTGCAACATCCAGATTCAATTAATTCAACCGGTGTCATTTTCACCAAACTCCAGAGTAAATGTAATTCAATCCAAAACACCTGCACTAAATGCATTGCTTAGCTTTTGTTAATTTCTGAAATTCTTTGGTTACTTCTTGTGGTTTTGTATTCAAGGATTGCGCATTTAAAAATAAAGGTATATATTTTTGTGTTTCTAGGGGGAATCACGTTTTATTATATCCAGACTTGCATTGTAAAAAAATCTTCTGGCCAGACAAGAGAATTATATCAGTGTGCGAGGAGATGACCACATCGATGAAACCAAATCTCGTTCACAGACTGCTGACACCGTCCACAAGTTAAATTTAGCATGAAGCCTCACCCATTCTGGTGCCTGTTGTGGACCCTCAGTCTTTCAACTACTAACATCAAGTATCAGCTACCATGTCGGACACTACAATTTTATGACCTACAAGCTTCATTGAAACACCCATCATAAATTACACTGCAATTACTTGAAATTTACTGTTAAAAAAACAAACAGTTTTCCAACAGACTCCAGTGCATTTTATTATGTTTGCTCAGATAACAATGAAAACAGCCTGCAAGAAACCAATCTTACTGGATATATAAATTAAAATTTCCTTGACAGCATATTTTACCATTATATTAATTCTAATAAATTTCCAATGAAACCACAGCGATGCTTTCATTCATGTAAAAATGTGGCTCGATACCATTGAATAGTGTGTTCCTTCTCAGTAAATTAAAAAGCTCACTGCTTGATGCAACTACCAAACATAATTTTGTTAAATTTGGAGTGAAAATCCTGGCCTGAATGTTGGTGACACATTTGAAAAGTCCTTGTTTGACACTGACAGTTCACATACGGTCATAAAGGTTTTGCCACGTCAGATGGAGCAGGTGGTGACACAGACAGCGAAGCTCGACACACCTAGAGGACGTCTGTTTGGAGCTGTGAGCGACTGAGAGCTGTGAACGGTGGCGACGGAAGCTGGACAAAACTGAGCTGAGCACTGCTTGTGTGTGTGCTTGTATCTCCCAATGACTGCGGTGATCTTTCACATGGCTTTAACTTTGATCTGCTTCATCTTCATCTGCTTCTTCTCAATCTTCTTCTGCTCACGACGCTGGGCAGCTTCCTGAAAAAGGAACATGAGAAAAAGTAGAAAGACTCAACATTTTGAGAGTTGCAGTGATTTGCTGTCTTGCTGAGCGTTACGATGATAGATTGCCTGCAGTATGTGAAGCTACAGCCAGCAGCTGGTTGGAATGAACAGCTAACCTTGCTATGTTCAAAGCTAACAGTCTGCCTCAGTAACACGGTAAATCAAAGTAGTTTATGTGTAGAAAAGCCAAAGTGAAAGAGTGACAGTTTGCCTGTTTTAGGGGAATTAAGTACCAGACAATGTTCCAGTACCCAAAACACAATACTATTTAATGTGTCAGAGAGGATTTAGGATGTCCCAGTAATTAGTATGTCCCATGCAACAGGCTGTAAAAACAAGGATCTTCTGCTACATCTGCTCAAACGTAGCAGTTTGCAAGCCAGCATGGTTTTTTCCTGGCCATTCTGACTTATAATCCTCTGCACTTGGGAAAATATGTCACAGTACTTTATGCGTGTATAAAGAAGCTTGAGTCATCGGGAGCACACAGATAGACGACAGCTTATTTCGCACTAGTCTGGGACAGACATACAAGCAAGACGGTCAAAGTTGAAACTGCAATGAGAAGATGTTGTAGTATGTCCCAGTTGTATGTTTGCTGCATGCAACAGTGCATACTCAATGAGGGCAGCAGCAGCAGTAAGTACTGAAAGGAAAAAGTGTGCAAATTGGACCACAGGGTATTTGTTGGCTGGTTGCTACACAACCTGCAGAAACTCAAGCTACTTCTCCCAGCCTTAAAAACCTCAGTTAAACCACAACACAGTTTTTTTTGTATGGATCCTGATCTGTGGGTTTTTGTTACCTTGGCATTGAGTCTGGCTCCCTCTTTCTCTCCATTTTTAATTTTTAAATGCCAGGCTAAGTATGTTGACATCATTTATTAAATATCAGCAACGTCCTCAAATAAATACTGACAGGCGAATAACTCCTTTCAGGCTAAAAGTCTATAGCTGATGTTACCTAAAACAAATATAGCATGCTGTAATTGTAAGCTGAAGTCGTTTTCTTGTTTTGCCCAGTGAATGTGTATCGTAAGAGACATACTAAGATGTTAATTCTATCACAGGAGGGGCTTGATGTTTTCTGCAATTAGGTGGAAAAGAAACATATGTGCACCTATCAGCCATCAGCCAAAATCAGTTGGAAAATACTGGCAAGAATCCAATACCGTGCATCACTAAATCTGAGCAGCGTCTGGCCCCAGCTACACATTTACTGTACAGGCACAAGAGTTGTATGTAGCTTGAACAAAACAAAACAAAACAAAAAAAAAAGCACATTTCTGAAGCAGTCAAACTATTCTACGTTATGCTGTGTGGATTTTGTGAAAAATTGCAGACCTCCAGACGACGTTGTCTCTCAGGATCCTCCTCGTTCATGATCCTCTCCTTCTCAGCTCTCTTCTTCTCCTCACGGCGAGTCTGAGCCGCCTCCTGACGCTGAGCGTGAGTTTGCTTCAGGAAGTTCTCCTCCACACGGGCCCTGTTCCTGTCAGCTTTCTGTTTGCCCTGAAAAGACAGAGGATTTTTTTTTTTTTAAAGGCTTTACTTTCGAAGTTTATGCTACGTCCAAACAAATGTAATTTCATTTTTAAATAGATAAAATTATGTTACTCTGTTTACACTAGTGTCCACACTACTTTGGTGCTTTAGGGCCCCTATGACAGACTTGAAAAATGCTGCTGGTCCTGTTTTAGTTTGAACATTCTGAGCTGCGATTTAATCTGTATGGGCACTTTTGGAAACGCTCATCAGGACTCCCATGTTTTCTTTCTGATTCAAATAACTTTTTTCCCCGTAAGAAAACTAGGATATCAGCTTTAACTGGCACTGGTAATTCATCATGAAGAACAAATTACAGGTGCTGCTGACCTTGTGGTCTCTGCTGGTAGCTGCTGTGCATTTAAGACCATCTTTGGTTTTACTTTTTACCATTTCTGTTCTTCTAAGTATTTCTTGAAACTAAGCAACCAACACCCTGTTTCATGTTGACACCAGCAGCTTCATCCGAAGTGTAGGTGACTGGTCATGCAATACAATGGTAAGGAATATTTCTGAAACAGTGCTAAAACTTAATCTTTCTGTGAAACTGCATTAGTGTGGATGTAGGTTCAAATTCCAGTCTATCAATGAGGAGTCACGGTTGGTGCACTACACTCACCTCTCTGTTGAGACGGAGCTTCTTGACTTTATCGATGCTGTAGATCACCATGTTCATGAGAGGAAGCAGAGTGTCCATGTCTTTGGGAGAGGTGTTGCCCATTCCAGGCACTACACACAAAAACATTACGTGTACATAAAACCTTCAGTAAAATCTAATTATGAGGCATAATAAAGATCTCTGGGACAGTAGGAGAGACCAAATGCTCACCATTAAATGTAAACAGCAGTGTCTTCTTGGTCTCAGGCAGCTTTAAAGGCTGACCCTCCCTGAAACACAACACAGGAACTGCTAGCATCACATTGAAAACACTAGCTATTGCACAAGAGAGAGATTAAATGAATACATACTCTTGCATAACTTTTGGACCAGAAAATTGGTCCGAGAAATGGATGGACTCAATCTTGTCAGCATGGTTGGTGATATAATGCACCATCTAAAAATACACACACAAAATGAACTGTAATGGCAAAGCTGCATTTAAAGAAGCTGTTCATCAATCAAAACACCGCGTTCAGTATTCTGAGACCTTGGAGTCCCTTTTAAACTGTGTTAAAACTGTGTGTGATAAAAATGCACCTTGTTGTCCATCACCCCATCCGTGACCTCGCCCATTTCAGTAAGAATAGCCAGAGATTCTGGGAGTCCGTACTTGGCTCCAGACTTCGGCTTGTCCCCGCAGAACTCACTCTGAGGAAGAAGATTAATCAAATCAAATCAAGGTCACTGTTTGAGCATTTATTACAGGCTTAAAAAAGAGCAAATAAGATATAAAAATTTCAAGCTGTGTCTGATTAACTAATATGAACAAAACCTGCAAATATGATCAGTCTAATTGTGTGTAGCAGCAGTAATAATTTGTGGAGGATATTCACCAAGTCCTGCATCTCCTTCTGAAGCCGGGCCATGGCCTTCTTGGTGCCCACAGCAAACACAAACGTATCCATGTCCTCATCATTCAGAGTCACTTTGATTTGCTACAAGTAAACACACGCTCTTTTCATTAGACCGTGCATCTGCAATAATATTCATAAAAGTGCAGACTGCAAACAAACTCATTCAATTTGCCAACTGACTGATTCGTACCACTTGGTCACAGGCCGGCCTCATCATCCTGGCCAGAACGTTGAGCAGGTCCTGCCTCTTCAGGAACTGAACAGAAAACAAACACAAATGCATGTTTAGAAAAATGCGCTGACAACAACAACAACACAAACCTGTGTTTCTCAACACATCACTCATACTTTGAGTTGGATCAGCATGCCTTCACAGCAAACACGTCCGGAGCACCACAGGTTGTAGATGTGTTCGTTTTCCTGATTCAGCTTCCCAGTGCTCACTGCTTCTTTACTGGTACCATCATCGCCTGGAAATGCAAATTGTTCACAATCAATGCCACATATACCTCATTCTATGATCATTAAATCCAGGAGAAAAGCACACAAGTAGTATTTGTTACTCTGCTGTTATGTAGCAGAGATGAAAAAACTCACCCACTAGTGCAAAGTTGCTTTCAAGAAGCTCCCTGTGTGAGTTAAACCAGGCCTGAGCGAGGCGACTGTTTTTGTTCTTGCCGATGATGTAGTTCATGATGTAGGCCAACAGACCGGTCACCATCAGGATTTCCATGTAGTAACTCTCCCAGCTGTTCTGCAGATGTGCAGGAACCTGCAGAGAAACAGCCATCAGTATTACAGCTCGACCACGAAAGAATGGACTCAGTATTTAGGAGGTTTACCAAAATCATCTTCATGTTGACACCATGGATTGTTTCATGTCATGCATTATTGTGACATTTTATAGAAAAGAGGAAAAAAATAGACTTTTCAGTGCTCTTGATGGATGAAAAATGTAAATGTGACACTGTTAAGAAATCACTTTAAACATGGTTTGGCATTTCTGCAGGGGAATTTATTGGTACTTAATACTGGATTTTCAGTGCTGATGCAGATACTAATTTAGGGAGTAAAAAGTTTCAAACCCAATGTATCGGCTAATATTTTAATAGAAAAAAGGAAAATGATTGTGTCTGTATTCGGTAACTCTCCGACAACACATTTCACAACTTACTGTGAAACAGTGCTTCACTAAGCACCACTGTTTGCTCAGATGTAAATCAAATTCTGCTACATGTGCTGCAGAGGATTGTAAAGAACGTAGTTGGAGCTGCTCAGCTCAACTAATTATGTGATGACTTCATTTCTAAATTACACCAAACATCATTTTCTGCAAAAGTTTATATATCAGGCAGTAATGGACAACATATATGCAGATACAGATATATCTGTAATAGGCCAATATCGGCTCAAACACAAGCAACCTTAAAGCTACAAAAAGCTCATATAAGCCTCTGTATCAGTTAATCAATCTCGACTCTAATCAGCATCAGTGTGACTCAAAGTTTGGTGACTTAGACTAAAGTTAATCTGTTGCCAAAGACTACAGTTTCAGTGTTGCCACTGTTGAGCTTCTAGAACAACAACTTATGTAAATTGCGTAAAACCCCTCTAGGCAACAAAATACAAAAGCAGCTACAAAACAGTGGAGAAATCTGCATTTCTGCAGCTTAAATTTACCCTTACAGGGGCCTCTGGCAGCTGCTACACTGAATTTTCATTACAATGAAAACACATATTATGAAACCTGAACAAACATTTTTCCTGCAGGCAGCAGAAATTGTGTGAAGAATCAGAGCCTCAGCAAAAATGCATTCAGCAGAGTAAAATGCACCAGAGATGCTTGTGAGCATATAACAATAAACCCAACTCACCGTGTGGATTATAAGTGGGTCCTTCATGGAGTGGCCTGTCTTTTCCATGTCTCCAACCCCCTCAAACTCCTCCTGGTCATATTTGCTGTACATGTCTTGATCCTAGAGAGACATAAAATTAAATATATAAATAAATAAACATGATTTATTATGGAACTGTGCTCAAACATTAAGCTGTAAACACTGATACAAAGTCTTGTACCTGTGTCTCTGAGTCGTCAAACCCATCCTGGCCATCCTCCAGCTCCACAGTTGCTTCATCTTCATCTTCTTCAGGCTGTGATGACGGTGAGACGCGTGGTGGAGGAGCAGTTTCTGCCTCAGCCGCCAGATCGTCGTTCATGTCCTCAAACTCAGCGAAGTCATTGTCATCGAAGTCCGCGAGGTCCTCCCCGTCATCGAAGTCATCATTGTACCGTCCCCTGGAGACGGGAAGGGCCAGGAGGAGCAGCAGTGTGGGGATCAGGAGGAGACTTCGCATGGTGGGACCTGCATTGAAATGGAGTGACAGAAAGTTGACACAACAGATGGGAAAACAAGGGTGCAGTCAGAAATACTAGACATAAATGGGAAGGAAAAATCTTTCACAACCTTCTGAAAACAAGAAGTGAAAGAATTCAAATCAGTGTAGAAATTTGTCATCTAGTACAGGTCGCAACAGCCAGGTGTGAATGTATTAGCAGAAAATACATGAGATTTATTATCTGTTCAAAATGTTTACTCTAGATCAGGTAAAAGATCTTAGGTTTGAGCCAGTTTTTTCAAGGCAAGATTAAATTTGATCACCCTGATCCAGATACAAATGTTGTAAATAGGATTATGTATCATCATGTAGGTTATTAACTTTTACAGATATTTTTTAACAGTCAGACCTCCTATTTGACCTTCAACAAATAAACACAAACACACAGAGAAACATTATTCACGAATACATCTTGAATACTGTTGCACTTTGGTGGTAAATCATAAATTTCAAAACATAAAAAGGCTAGTTAAGAAAAATGACAAATAAATAAATTCATCAGTTGCAATTACTTTACTGGTAAATAACAGTTAAAATGTAATGTTTAATACTGACATCTGTTTGAGGGCCAAATTTATGGAGACAAGGCTGAATTGGAAGCCTAATGTCTACTTTATTTACTTACATAGTCACTGCAACAGTTAGATAAATCAATGTATATTTACTAAATCATGCAAATGTTGCATTATTTGAACAGTTTTAAAGTTTCATGACATTTTGTTCCTAAAATCCAACCTGAATCCAGCCTTCTGCTGGGATCAGGAAAATCTGGATTTTTGGATCACAGTTATCTCCCGTTTTCAAGATTTGATCTAATCCGACACCCAAAAATGTGATGAGATTACATCTGAAAAAAACAGGCCTTTAGGATTAGTTCAAGATCATAGCAACACTGAGGCATTTTGAAGCATTACAAAGTGCACATGCATAATCTAGCATGTTATTTCTTACTGAAAACCCACTATTTTACAAAACCGATGACTCTGGGAAGCAACAGTTAGCTGTGACAACATCCAGATATTATTTTTACTGTTGATTCATGTGTTGATATTTTCTTGAATAATACATTGTTTAGTTTAGAAAATGTAACTCAAAGGCCAAAATGACATCCTCGAATGTCATTTTCTGCCCACAAATTAAAGATATTTAACCCACTGTCATAGATGAGCAAATTTTACAAAAACATATTCAAATTAAGGAGCTGAAATTAGATGATTTTTATCATGTTTTTTGTCTTAAGAAGTATTCACACCAGTTAATCAATGATCAACATCACTGCTGATTAATTTCATAGCTGGAAAACAAATGATTTACTGTGGCAGCTCTAATCCTGCAACATTAACTACATTGTAAATAATGGTTTGTGTGAAACTGAACTTTAAACTACAATTAAAAATGGCATAGCAGATTGCAGTGTCTCTTATGATCAGAGAGGATTTTCAGGTGACAAACTCCAGAGAGGAAAAGATCCCCACGGAGCTAGACTAATGGGAAAACAATGACTAAGGAAATAAAGCCACTGCTGTTTAATGTCTCCATGTTAGCGCTGTGGTGTCACTTTATCGCTGCTAAAAAACAATAACTTTGATATATAAAGTTTAACAGTGAGATAACATGGCACCGTGAAGGCCACACGAGGACAAACTTAAGCCGCTGCACCTTAAAACAGCTGAACGTCCAACCTGGAAGCTTCCGTTAGCTCCACGGTCAGACCAACGGTTGCTCGCTAACAGGCTAAGATATCGGTTAATGTTTGACTTTCTGTGTTTTATAAGAGGAGTTAGGGTTTAAACTAACTGAGGCCATGTGTAGGATTAAACCATAGTCCAAACCCATCCCCCTTAAAACCAGCTCTCACTCCCTTAATCATTAGCCGTTAGCAAATCAGGGATTAGCACGCTAGTGTGGCTAACTAGCATGGCACCTTGTTGCCACAACCAGAACAGAAAGCAGCGAGGTTCCTCTCCAACATGGCGGACGGATGAGTTATTGTTCATAAAGATAAATAAAATAGAAAAACAGCAGCTCACCTGGAAACAGACGGTGACAGTAAACGTGTCGCTGGTTCAGACTGAGAAACTGTCCTTCTCTTAACACGACTGAAGCTGACACTGGCCGAGACACACACACAAGCACACGACCTTTCACAGTAAAAGTACCGTCACGTTGGCTGTCATTGGTTGGCGCCCCCGAGCGGTCACAACTGGTAACTGCAGTTATTATTAGAGTAGAATTGAATGTGCTTTATTGTCATTATACAGTGTATAACATTATTCTTATTCTTAGTATTATTATTATTGAGAAAGTAATAGAAAATAAAATGTATAATACTATATATAAAATACTATTCACCTGTAGTTCCTGGCTTTAATTTGTAATTTGATAGTGGATAGTCCTCAAATGCAATTCAATAGTAGCTTTGTAATATAATATAATATAATACAATATAATACAATATAATATAATATAATATAATATAATATAATATAATATAATATAATATAATATAATATAATATAATATAATATAATATAATATAATATAATATAATATAATATAATATAATATCTGCAGCAGAGATATTTCTAGCTGGCCAGTAATGTGTTAATATGCCATTAACCGGGGGTTAATGGCATATGTGGCAATGTTATATTGTATTGTATACTATATGAGGAGGAAATCCACTATTAATTATCAAAAATTCAGGCAAGGCACAACAGGTGATTATGAGACAGATTTTAACAAACAGATACCACCATAAAACGTCCCAACCTGATTACTTATTCCAAGATTGTTTGCATATTTAAGATTATATTTACATATGCTAATAACAGCCAGCTTCAATTTTTTGTTTCATTTCATTGACTTACTTGAGCCAAAGATTTATCTTTAAGAGATCTCTCTTTTTTGAAAATCACTTCATAAATCAGAAAGTACTGTCAAAAACAACAACAAACATATTTTTAAAAAATGAACTTTTAAAAAAATGTTTCTTTAAATCCAGCTACAGCTGCTAGAATTAAAACAGAATAGAAATTAGAAAGTTTGCTGTATGTCAGGTCAGCTGAAATGGAGATTTGAGTCTCAGAGCAAGAGCAAAAACTAATTTAGAGAAATATGTATTTTTATTTAAATCTGTGGGTTCAGACCGCAATCAAATGTCCGTTAAGGTCTTAATGTAAAATAAAGAAACACATTGTTTTAGTCTAAATAAAAACTTCTTCATTTTGCTAAAGTTTAGTGAAATAAAGACAGAAATGTGTTTTATGGATACTTTCTTTCCACTAGTCTGAAAGAAGACGTATTATGATCTCAAAACAGATGAAAAGGTGTTTTTTACCTGTGGTGTCTCTTCTTCAGAAGAAAATAAATCACTGCTGAGAAATTAAAATCTTGATTTCATTAAAAAAAATGTACATATATTTCAAAATTCAACAGACAAATGTGGCCACATATTGTGTTTAGTTCCTCAGAAATCACAATACTACACTGATTATAACATTGGAAACAGACAAAAGAGCATTGGCTCTGTGTATGGAGGTACGAGAAAAAAACAGTTGTTCGGCTCCATCAAAAACATGCGGCCATGATTTATAATAGTGAGTTTTTCTGCCACCTAGCGGTCACTGTGAGTAACTACAAATGTTCGTCAAGCTAAACATAACAGCATAAGCACATTTCTGGTTTACACATTCAAGATAAAGCAAACAGGGACAAAAGGTAGTCATTTGCACTATGTAACCACTGGAGAACAATGAACACTCATGAATATATGGACAGATTTATTCAGCACACTTCTAGCATTCAAAATAATGTAGAAAGTTGTGTAGGTTTTCATGTTCTCTCTGTTTTTTAGGCAACAATAAAAGATACTAACTTAAATTTAAGGAAAAACATAAACATTCTATTAGTACAGAGTATGTTCATTACGCACATAAAATAAGACAATGTGAATATTGCTGTGTAAACTGTTTTCACATCAGCTGATAATTCTTTATGATTAGAGCTGCAACTAACAATGATTTTCATTCATAGTTGTTTCCTTCATTTATCAGTTAGTTGTTTGGTCTGTAAAATGTCAGAAAACAGCAAAACACATTGATCAGTGTTTCCAAAAGCACAAGATGACAAATATCCTGCTTTGTCCACAACCCACAGAAAATCATTTTATGGCCATGAAGCAGAAAAGAAACCAGAAAATGTGTATTTTAAGAAGATTGAATGTGAGGATTTTGACTTTGTCTTGAAAAATTATTAAATATTTTATTTATTTATTTATTTATTTATTTATTTATATATTTATTTATTTGTCATAATAGACAAATATTTGCTTAGTAGTTAATAACTAATCACTCACATGCTGAAATGCTTCTAATACCAAACATTAAACGACATTGTTTAAAAAGGTTTGCGTGAGCCTTGATGTTACGCTTTTCTTTTTAGTGGCGTAAAACATTTGAAAGTATGATGAAGTACTTTTTCTTGACAGCTAATTGATTAACCAATTGATTGTTGTTCTAAATTGTTCTCCCTTGAATTTCCCTTGGGATTAATAAAGATAAGTATTGATGAATAAAGTATCTATCTATCTATCTATCTATCTATCTATCTATCTACAACTACGAAAGTAGAATTAGCTAAAATATTCATTTAATCAAAACAATTTTAGACAGAAATTCTGAATAATAGAAGTAACATTAAAAGTACACAATCTAATTTATTCATCATTTATTATTATGGCTGTATTGAAGTGCGAATAAGTCATTTTATGTTGAAAATACGAACCGGAAGTCGCTTGTGTTATGGTTACCTTGACGTCTCTTCTGGTCGTAACGAGCAATGCTACTCTTTGTTAAGTAAAGTGCTGAGAAATTTTAATCTGAGGTGGGATTTGTTTAATTCAATAGTCTTTATCACCAACTCTGCTGACATTTGTTCTAGTAAGTTAACGTCTTTGGTTGCAGTTCTCCTGCGGAGCTACTTATTTCGCAGTTAGCTAACGCTAGCGTGTTAGCTGCGGTTCGGGAGGATGTCGCTTCACGGTAAGAGAAAAGAAATCTACAAATACGAGGCGCCATGGACGGTGTACGCCATGAACTGGAGCGTCCGTCCCGACAAACGCTTTCGCCTGGCGCTGGGGAGCTTCGTGGAGGAATATAACAACAAGGTACGTAGTGTGGTTTTGGTCATTCATCGGCTAACGACACGCTAAAGACGTTAGCGACTTGATGCTAATGCTAGCTCTCCTGCGCACCCAGAGATAAAATAACGATGCTAGCTTTGTTGTTATTTATCAGTTGACAGAAGTACCAACAGTGTCCCTGTGTGGATATTCAGAAAGTCAGATTTAGTGTTTTTACTGATAATATCTCTGAGCAGCTCCATATATAGCTCCTACTATTTTTACCCCGCATGTCAACAGTGGTTTGCTTCATGCTGAAATGAGGTGTTTTGTGGTGCTCAGGTCCAGCTGGTGGGTCTGGAGGAGGAGAGCTCAGAGTTCGTCTGCAGGAACACGTTTGACCATCCGTACCCCACCACCAAGATCATGTGGATCCCGGACACCAAGGGGGTTTACCCGGACCTGCTGGCCACCAGCGGGGACTACCTGCGCATCTGGAGGGTAGGAAAGCTGCTGTTAAGGGACCAACACTCTGGATATTGCTTAGATGTTTTATGATCTTCAAATAGGGCTGAATGACAGGGCCGGAGCAAATAAAGTGGCCACAGAGTAAAATCTGACCACACAACCGACAGTGAAGCTTGTAGAATTGGGAGTTACGTCAGAGCTTTATTCCCAACAGCCCACATTCAAAACACATTAAACCAAGCAGTTCTGACCAACCACAAAATGTTTACGCTGAATCTGTAGCAACTCAAGATTCCATATTATTGTCAGTGGAATGAATCCATTTTTTTTTTTAATGCGAGTAAAGAATCTGTGCAGTCAACCATTGAAACATATCATATTGCAATTATTTCAACATATATCGCGACAGAAGTCAAGATTTTAGTGAAATAGTAATTTTTGCATTTCTTTCCCACAGAGACAAAAAAATGTGGTGCTGTATCAAACAAGCCTGCTCCTTTACATCTGGATAATAGGATTTGTAGGTTTCTCTATAGCGCCACAGTGCTAAATTAGTTAGGATAAAACAACGTTAAAACTGTATCGCAAATCAAATCACAATATCTGTCAATAAAATCACTGTTAGATATTTTGCCTAGATCATTCAGCTCTGCTTCTCTGTATTGAGATTCCTCTAATATTTCAATAAAATCTTCAGCTCCATCATCAAATCCTCTGGAAATTTCAAAACCAACCCTGGAAAGATCGAATCAAATACTGTCTGTGTCCAATGTGACATCTTGTTCTTTGCTGTCAAAGAGCTCCATTGTGATGCAATCAGCCACATCTTCATTCAGTATCACAAAAACACACAATGCAGTTTATTTTACTCAGTCTTTCATTCACTGTCCCACGCAGCAGATCAACAGCTGCTGAAAACAGGGTCTAGCTGCTGTAAAACATCACTGAGCCTTTCATTAACTAAAACCACATATTTGTGACATGTTATTTACAAGTCACTTCTTCAGTAGGAGCTAAAGGACTGAGCCTTGTGTGGCACAGACATGTTGTGAACTCAGGAAATACTGAGAAAATTAGAAATTATTTTGATCTTTTCATGTGATTTGTCAACAACAAAATGGATTTGTAGACTTATTTAACTTGAACTGTGTACTGTAGCGGTCCATGACTTTACTTAAAGTGACTAAAAAGAAGAAATCTGTGTCTGTCAATTCCCAGTCACGCTCAGTTGTAGCATTAACACAAACTGCCCTGTTGTGAGGATGAGATCAGTTAGTTTACTCCTTCAGCTCGGCCAGCTGGCAGCTGTGAAACTGTGACTTTGGCTGGTCTATCGTGCTTGCTTTTAAAAGTCTGCTCACTGCCAAATTCCTCTGTGTTTGTCTCACAGGTCAGCGACACAGAAACACGTCTCGAATGTTTGCTGAATAACAACAAGAACTCAGACTTCTGTGCTCCTCTCACCTCCTTCGACTGGAATGAAGTTGATCCCAATCTGCTGGGTAAGAAACACCTGACATCTATTGAAGCTCTTGTTTGGATTTAGTTCCTCCTTTTCTGATTGTTGTTTTTCTGCAGGCACATCCAGCATCGACACCACCTGCACTATCTGGGGGCTGGAGACCGGTCAGGTGTTAGGACGAGTTAACCTGGTGTCCGGACATGTGAAGACTCAGCTGATCGCTCACGACAAAGAGGTCGGTGCCGCAGAATGCATCCCTATGTGGTCGTGTGTGCAGGAGAATATGTACCTGAAAACCTGTATGTGTCTGCGCAGGTGTATGACATCGCGTTCAGCCGTGCAGGAGGCGGTCGCGATATGTTTGCGTCTGTGGGAGCTGATGGGTCCGTCCGCATGTTTGACCTCCGACACCTCGAGCACAGCACCATCATCTATGAAGATCCTCAGCACCACCCGCTGCTCCGCCTCTGCTGGAACAAACAGGACCCCAACTATCTGGCCACAATGGCCATGGATGGCATGGAGGTCAGTATGCTGCGGAATCCTAACTGAAGCTGTGTTCCCGTTCAGCTTTTCTGTATTAAGATTGAAACGTGGAATCCCTAAAAGGCTTTCTAAGGAATTTTAAAATCTCTACAACACCAGTGAGTGAAAACAACACTATTTTTCGCAGCAAGAAGTCCTGCATCTCTATGGAAACGGCACGACCAAGAAACAGAGAGAGCTCAAAAATGTCTATAATAAACTTATAATGCCATAAGTTAAATTTCTTTGATTAGTTTCCCCAAAAATTTAAATGTGTAATAAACACATACAGCATTTTCCAAGTGCCACCAGGTGTTACGATTACCTGAAAAGATAAATGGTATTAAGATAAATAGTTTACATATTAGAGATATTGTGCGACCTACAGTAGCTGTTTCCATACTTGTCTCCTATAAACACTGCCTGCAGTTCAATGGTAAAAAAAAACCCTGAATTTTTGTCACAGCTGTCAGTCACAGCTTCTTTACTGTCACAGTTGTGTCAAGGCATGCAAATTTGACATTTTTTATGAGAATACAGTAGTGCAAACAGTTTACTTTGGGCAAATTTTCAAATCAGACGCAATTAAATATCTTGATTTTAAGCTTAGGTTTGGTTTTGGGACTCAGAGGGCTAATTTCAGTGTGACCTCATATTTATTACGTGGATAATGTAACTCTTATAATACTGCAGCAGTCTTTTTTTTCTGGTTTTGTTCATTGTAGAGTTTCAAATTCAAATTAAACAGTCTTTCTCAGCAGATAGAGGAGCATAGTGAGGAACGGTGCATGACTTCTTATTTATTTTGGCTCAGATAGTTAGATTAAGTTCATTCTTGACCTCGGAGAGGACAGATTTGCTCATCTACATTCTCATTAGATCTGCTTGAGGAAGATAGTGCGTTACAATTACAAGCTACCACTTCTAAAGTTTTTTTTTCCATTTGCGGGTTACTACGTCAGGAATAACCTTTTTAATCTCATTATTTCTGTGATAGGTGGTCATCCTAGACGTCCGTGTGCCATGTACTCCAGTGGCTCGACTCAACAACCATCGCGCCTGCGTTAACGGCATCGCCTGGGCTCCTCACTCCTCGTGTCACATCTGCACTGCAGGTAAGCTGGAATTCAAACCGTTTACGTAGACAGAGGTGTGCGGCTTCAGCTACCGGTAAAATCCAAGATGGCTGCAGTGTCATATTCATACATTTAAAGACTCATCAGATACCAGAAACTACACAATAATTTCAGTGACATCTGTTTCATCTGTTCTTGTACAAATAGAAATATGGCACTAACCTCACCATAGATGCCAGGTGATGGTGTGTTGCACTTTACAAAAAGCAGGTTGACCCTATTTAGCTGAAAAAGGAAGCGGCGTTTTTTTCAGGCAGGACTAAAATTAGGCTGAACAGGCCTGAGGCTGTTCTCTTCACCTCTAATCATCAACATCTATACACTTCATGCTGCTCCAGTCTCTAATATTTCTTTCAATGTCCCGGGCTGTTTATTCCAGGTCGGCTGGTTGGTCAATATGCTCTCATCCCACCAGTTTATCAGTCTTTATGGCAGTTCAGTTGCTCTTTAATGAAACAGAATCTGAGACGGCAGAGCAACAGATTTCCTGAATTCTGTCTTGATTTGACACTGACTGGGAATTTGGCTCTAGCAGAGGCCACATTTTTAATAACTGGTTTTCAAATAAAAGAAAGCACATTTTCAAACGAGTGATATTTGGGCCTGTAAGTCAGTATATGGATGTCTCCATATTTCCTCCTAAAAATAGTTTTTTGTTGGACATTTGATCAACTTTTGAAGCTTCTATCATCAGTAGAATTTAATGTGTGGCAAATATTAGAAGACAACGTTCCAGCTTCTCAGATAAGGTGCATTTTTGAGTGTAAAATTATAAAAATTTCCCAGGTCTGCAAACGTGATATTCGCAAAATTTTGCCAAAATACTTTACAGAAACAGAATATGAGACGGTGGAGCAACCTAGGTATTTCCTGAATTTTGCCTTGATTTTACACAGACTGGGAATTTGGTTTTAGAGGCCACATTTTTCATTATTGGTCCTTGATAATAGAAGAAAGTACAACATTTTTTTAAACAGGGGTGATACTTAGGCCCCAGAAAGTTCCTTTAAGTTTGTGGATGTATCTATATTTGCTACGAAAAATAGTCTCTTGGGTCAACATTTCACCAACTTTTGAGACCTCTAACATCAGTATCAATTTGATGTGTGACAAATATTATAAGGCAAGGTTCCAGTTTTGAGGTCTGAAAACATCTAAAATTCTCAATCCAGCCCAAAATATTTTACAGAACTTAAGTTTGTGGTGCCAAATAACAAATAAATTACAAAATCTGAGACAGTGGAGCAACATATTTCCTGAATTCTGACTTATTGGACACTGATGCTACAAATACTAGCTTTTCATGTTTCTTTATAATTTATTTAGCCTAATAAGGATGGCCGCTGTGGCCCAGTTAGTTTATCTAGTAATTTTTTTCCCCCTGCGATGAATCGATTAGTTTAAGAGAAAGTACGGTTTTAGTCCTTAAAGTTTTTCTTTAGCTCACTGCAGCCCTTTTAATGTCCACTGTCTGTCCTGTCCCAGCCGACGACCACCAGGCTCTGATCTGGGACATCCAGCAGATGCCCAGAGCCATTGAGGATCCCATTCTGGCCTACACGGCTGAAGGGGAGATCAACAACGTGCAGTGGGCGTCCACGCAGCCGGACTGGATTGCCATCTGCTACAACAACTGCCTGGAGATCCTGCGTGTCTAAAGCGTTGGAGACGGAGCGCTGTTTCAAATTTGGACTTTTTTCAGTCCTCATCCCTTCTTCTTCCAGGACAAGGATTGAGGCCACGAGTGAACTTTCGGAACGTGTTTGGAGTATCACATACCTACTCCGCAATAACCTGGTTTACATTTTGTTTTTGTTTTTTTTTTTGGCCACGTCTCTACTCCACTGTTCTTCTATTAAAAACGTGTTTAAGCTCTTATTTATTTTGCTCACAAGGTAGTGTTCAGCAGAGCTCTGCGCCGTTGTCGATGAAAGTCGGATTTTTATACGTGTAGGTGTGGTTTCAGCCAGCTGTGAGATTATCATGAAGGGTTTAGATGTTGTGCATTTCATCTGTTTTAGTTTGTCAGGGTTGATACAAACTGCTGTAGGTGGCAGAAGATGACCTCTCTAATGCGTCTGTTGTAGCCTTCTTGTGGATACATACCATATTACTGGTGATTCATGGATCAGTATATTCTAGTCTTGTTTACCCTCGTGGCAATTTAAGCTGTTAAATTTGTCAAATGGGTGTGTGTCCAGTATCCTCTCTACAAGTGTCCGGGTTCAGACTCGTGACCTGTGCTACTTCTAAGAATTGTAAAATAACCTGAGAGGGATTCGTGTCGTCACTGCAGTGGTGTCCGTCATCTTATGGTGTGTTTTAGTTTGACTGGTGCCGCTGAGAAGCAACCAGCAACACTGACAACCTACCAGAGCAATGTTGTTCAGCCTTTTAGCTCCCTAATTACTCTCTTCTTCTTCTTCGTTTTTATTTGTAGAAGATTGTGCTTGGAAAGCTGCATTTTTTTCTTTGTTAGAGTGAGTTGTGAAATGGAAGGAAAAAACAATTTTCTGACTGCATCTTTGTCTGCCTCTCTTCTTTTTTTTTTGTTGTTTTCAGTAATTAAAGGGTCATGTCCTTGTAGCATGCCATTACAAGGCAAACTGTACATACATATAAATATATCAACTTAAGATGTTGGTAAGCCAAGTGTTCATGTTGTAGCTTTTTTCATAAAGTTTATTATTGAATTTGCTCTAATAAATTGTATTCCTCCATGTCTTAGAAACTAACTCTGTGTTGGTGTGGGCTTATTTTGTGAAGTTTTAATTGGTGTTAAGGTCACATAGGGTCAATCGTTAAGCCACATTAGGAGTTAATTAACAGTTTTTCTGCTTCTGCACAGCCTCAGGTCAAAGATTAAGAATAAATACACCCAGGGGGCACCCAGATTTGAACTAGGGACCTCTTGATCTGCAGTCAAATGCTCTACCACTGAGCTATACCCCCTCTGGAGAGACCAGGCTGATGTGTTACTCTGTGTTTCCACTGGCCAGTGTTTCTCTCCATATGAGGTGTAAAGCTCCTCCCTCTCCTGCTGTGTTTTACTATCAGTTCCCAGCAGCAGCCAACATTCATGTTCCTCCTGTATAGGCAGAACCACGCAGCTAAGTGTTACCTCTATTTTCCATGAACCAGCAAATGTGCTGACAGTTTATCTGTGTGAATGTTCCTTTTAAAGCTACTTTCCAGCTGTTTAAACCCCATAAAACTTTTTACATCAAAGTTAAATATTTACAAGTTTCTATTCATTAAAGTAATTCCTTCATTTTAAAAGTGGCCTAGATGCAACTCTACACTTTTACCTCTATTAGAATTTGCAGATTTATCTCGAATGTGTTGATCTATAAAGTGCCAAAAACAGTTATTTGAATGTCTACTTAAGGCTGGATCCAAAGGTGAGTCAATCTCCACCGAGCCCCGGGATAAAAAGTCAACTATACAACAAATAAACAGGTTTCAGACTGGTATATAAATACAGGGGGTACATTTTACATATTTGTCCATATAAAGTGTATTATAGTTCAAAGTTATGCATAATTGAGGTTGTGGCTGTTCATCTACATCTCTGCTAAAACACTAAAAACTGCACAGGACAACAGAAAAATAATATTGGAGCAATTCATCCATACATCTTCAAATCTCGAGAACAATAGTGCTGCTGAAAGTCATTCGCTGTATGTAAACAGGACTGATTTATTTGGTGTGTTACGCATGAATGATTTTTACCTAGATATACCTATGACAATGACAGAGAAAGCTATTGTATATGTGCAATATTTGCCAAACCTCCAAGATTCCACACTACATTATTTGTTTAGGTGCAACCCTGGTGGTAGTAACTGGTCTTGAGAGTAAAAAACAAATATAAAAAAAAACATTATTCAAACTACTAGGTAAACATAATGCAAATCTTAAAGGGTCAACAAATGCAAGGGTTTGTCACTCTATCAGTCTCTGTTTTAGGATTTAATTATTCTGTAAAAACCCTTTAGAAAAATAAACTGGATTGGATTTTTCCAGCAGTCAACAGGGTAACAACAATTATTTATCAATATGTGGTTATTTTATAGATTATGTACAGATAATAACTAGCTAAATCACAGAGAAAAACATTATTTTACATGTAGGCAATAAAAAAATAAAACCTTGAACACAGAATAAAACTAAACGATGTCCACATCAAAAATCCCAAACGTTACAAATAATATTTAATTCTTGTACTGTTTGACTGTAATATTGGACTATTTTCTAATGTAATATAATTGTTCAAATTGCTATTATTTTTTACATTTTATATATATATATATATATATATATATATATATATATATATATATATATATATATATATATATGCTGTATATAAGCAACATAATGAGTGAAGTCAAAACATCCGCCCTCCGATGCCCTTTAACGTTAAATCACATTTTCTCTACTTCATTATATTTAGGACTCATGAACCAAAATAAAAGCAGAGACACCTTTCTCAGATGTAAAACATGTCATCTTTGACAGAGTTGCATTTTAAATATATAATGGTGACAAATAGTCTGACACTAATGTTCCTCCATAACAACACTGAGTTGCTGTTACAGCCTGGGTCACTGTGTTCTAGTATTTTCTGACAAAGTAAAACTAAGAGTGACAGCATGACGGTTACAGACAGTAATGTTCATCATTTTAACTTTTTCTCTGAACTGAAACGGGAGACATGTTGAGTCATTGTTAATTTCACAACGTTGTTTTAAACTTACCTGTCGGCTCAGCCCACTCCTGTAATGTTGCCTGGCTGTAGCTTACTCCAGTACATCACTCTGTGCGACTCTGACACTGAACAGCATTTACTGTCTATGAGAAATTAGGGATATATCGGCGTTGAATCGGCAAAACTCCGGCTGATGATGATTATTTTGAAAAGGGCTATAATCTGCCGATAAATCAGTGGGGCCCTAATGTTTACCGTCTTCCACGTGGAGTTGTTTGGTTCTGCCACTACTGGGGCGATTCAACTGCCCATTTACGCATGCGCGACGGCAAGTCTACTTGGACAAACTGACCGAAATGCGTTGCCAGAGACCTTTCAGGGATTTGGAGTCATTATGCACTGCAGATGCGTTAATTACGTTACATTTTTAAAATCAGATTAATCACGATAATAAATTAATCCGTAACGTGTTAATTTTGACAGCCCTATATATAACATTATAGGGCTTTAATCTGGTGAACGTGTATTATATATATCATCTCGTATGTCGTCAGGTAAATTTGTAAATTAAATTATATTGTGGGACATTAATCATAATATTTGTATAATAAATAACGATTAGGTCTTAACCTAGGTATGCTAATTAGTTTGATAAATTTAGATAATATATAATACTGTGGGGTCTTAACTTTCATATTTAAACTCGTTGGGTGAATTTCTAATGTTACTAGTTTTTCCCTACTGGAAAGCACTTTGGCTCAACGTCTGCTGTTTTACATATGCTATATAAATAACAGTGGTTTGACTTTACAAACACAGATATATAGCAGACTCCCGTGTACTATATTTAAGAGTTAGATTTGATTGCTTCATGCTACTTATGTGCCATTTATTTACTCATGTTTAGCGTCTGCTGTGCTCATTCTGCTACTTCACATTCACGGTGTTTCAGTGCTTTGCTGAGTAACTTGGAAAATGAAAGCATTTTGGATTCAGTAACTCTCCAGTGTGTCTTTAATCTAAAAAAAAAAAAAAAAAAAAGATAACAGGAATTTGTGCTTCAAGAAACATTATACAGAATTATAAATGCTTCAAAAGTCATTACATTCACCTCGTGGTTGGAACTGTGAAATCATCTTTACAAGCCTCGTCTCTGAGCCTGCATGTGACCGACAGCCGCCATCCACTTCTCTTGTCACTCAGCTGATCTCTCACAACCTTTTGCAGTTTTTCCCTTTACAGTCGATCCACTGCGAGTCGAAACAACATCCTCCAGCGTTGGCACTTTCAGAAAAACACATCGGGTGCATTATGAAACCAATGAGACCAAAAATAAGTCTGAGCCGAACAGCAGATGAACAGACAGAAACTGGAAAGACAAAAACTGTTTGAGCTACATGTAAATATACAAGAAAGTGAGGTTTTTCAGCACTGTTTGATTGTGTACATTGTAATACTTTCTCATGATCACATGACACACCTAACAAGTATTACTGATTCATGTCAGAAAGTCACGACAGGGAAGATGAGATGAAAATTATGTTGTTTTTCTTAACTTCTCCTTAAACCTTCATCTTTCTCAGCCTTTTGCCTTTTGATATTATTCAACATACACCACAACAACACGGAACCTAACAGTTACATTTACTGTGCTCCTTAAACACATCTCTAATAAAATGAAAATAATCTCCGTTCCAGATAAATGAATACATTTCTTTCTATGCTAAATGTGCAATTCTTATACAAAGTGAACGCAGATCATTTTTCAAATGTGAAATTGTCCTTCAGGGATGCAGTTTGTGTAGCTTTCAGATCCAGTGACTGCTTGGTTTTCACACTTGTTCCGCCCTGCTGGGAGGAGTAATCTCTTCGCTGCACAGGGATTATAGAGGCGGAGGGGTTTTGAGTCTGTGCGTAAGAAACAGGAGGCACTCTGAACCCTCTGTGGCGTGGAAGTCCAGGCGTCCCACGCTCCACAGCAGCATCTGAACAGGAGAGGAGGTTTCAGGGGGAGAGACGAGACGATCTGGGGGAACGTATGGCTGAATCGTCCAGAGACTGGGCGCTGCTGGGTGGAGTTAGCGGTTCTAGCTGCCCGGCAGGACCGGGTCGGACACGTGCCTCTGGATCTCCTGCATCTCTGTGGAGGTCTCCAGGTGCTCGGGGAGGGAGGGGAAGCGCTGGGGGCCGCACAGCAGTCCGGGAGGCTGCTGAGGGGGGGTGAGGTCCACGGAGGACAGGCGAGGAGGGTCGGCCTCCGGCGACATGGACATGGTGTCGTCTGACGCCACAGTGAGGTGGATGCCGCTGGACAGGGAGTCCTTGGATTTGTGCTTGAAGTCAGAGTCTGGACTCTGGAGAGACAAAGGAGAATTCAGTTTTTAACTCCTTGGAAAAATCACACAAAAAAGAATGAATTTAAATGGTCACTGTAGGAAAGAAAAAAAATCCAGGCCAAAAGTGTAAATAACAATCGCATGAATAATGGGATTTTTAAAAAAAAATAAATGGTGATATGTACTTTTACAGCAATGTACCATTACACTATTAAATCAGGAAACTATAGATATCTCCCTTATATAAAAAAAAAATATGTATATTAAAGACTGGAAATTCTGAATAGTCTAATCTGCTATTTTACAGATTTTCCTGTTTGTTAAATTACAGATAATATCTGCTAAATTACAAAAAAAGACTATTTACACGATGACTATAAAAAAATGCAAATGCTTCAAAATTCATTATTTTTATAAATGGTAATTTGTTCTTTTACAACGTGAGGCTGTAAAGTTACAGCAATAAATCAGCAAAAATAAGTACATTGGGGACTGAAAAAATGTCACAAATTTTTAAAATTATTAATTTACATTATATTACACATATTACTAAATACAATAAGCTGCACTTTCATTTCTAGGCCAACTGCTTGTTGCCTCTTGTTTTAAATTGAATTAAGCATTCAGATCCTTTAAATTTTTGCAATAATTCCACTAAATATTATTGCATTTAAGTGTCAAAATTGAAAAAAACCCTGCAATAATCCACTATATACTATTGTAATGTTCCATCAAAATTCCTGGATTCTCCCTGTCTCATCTAAAGACAGGCTTGTACAATGAAATTCCGTTAAAAACAGATGACCAAAAACACCTTATATATGTGCACAGCGCAGTAAAGTTGTGATAATCCTAATCACAGCACCTGTATGAGTGAGGCAGGGCTGTCGATCTGTACCGGCTGCATCGGAGGGACGGTGTGGATGGTGGGAGCTCCGGTGCTGTACAGGGAGGTGGGGTGAGGCGGGTGAGGGCTGGGGGACACAGCGCTGTAGGCTGGAGGCACCGGGGCCATCTGCCTCTGGAGGAGCTGCAGGATCACATTGATGTCTGCAGTCATACGGGTCTCCAGCCTGGACAGGATAGAAAACAGGACAACAGGAAAGCATGACTAAGTTAAAGGACATCATTTGCACAACACAGACAGGTCAGTTCCTCAGTTAGGAAACACTTTGGAAATATTCATTTTGTCCTTAACTGTATGTTTATTATCTCCTTGTCTGCTGTTAAATAAGTGTCCACTAGGTTTCTCTCTTGCTCTCTCTATACTATCTCTCACTTGTACATATATAAATATATACACAGCTAAAAAGGCAGTACATATGACTGACTTTACAGATTTCTCCTATGATTACAGTCTGACCTTTGACCTTTTCTTATATCTGTCTTTCCTTCCTCATCTTTCTCCTCCATTTTTCCTACACTGATGTATCTCACACTGTGTGAGCCTGCAGCTGGGAACTGATATGCAAACACAGACGCATTACAGGGTGGAGCTTTTTACCAAAAAGGAAACTGTGACACTGAAACGGTAAAACTGAAAGCCTCCACCTCCAGGACATTACAGCACAGGGGGTATAGCTCAGTGGTAGAGCATTTGACTGCAGATCAAGAGGTCCCCGGTTCAAATCCGAGTGCCCCCTCTTTATTATCACTCTTGTGAACAAACATAAAAAGCAGTTTACCGGTTTAACTGGGACTGCAGCAGCTCCAGTCTGGACTCCAGCTCGCTCGGCCGGTCCTCAGCGCAGGGTGGAGGGTGAAAACTGGCCCTGACCGACGACGGTCGCCTCTGACCGTCTGAGAACTGACTGGCTCTGCGGTCTGGCCAGTATCCATAGAGGCCGGACATGCTGATAGGAGCTGCTGCTGTGCAGTAGGAAAACAAGAGTTCATATTTCATTTCTGAAACACTTTTTCACTATTATTTGAAGTACAAATGTAGGCAAGAGGGACTGTCACAAGGTTACTAGAGTTCTTATTTCTCTGTTGGCTTAGTTTTGTTTCATTTTAGATGCTCCTTTTGCTTTTGTTTCTTTTAGTTTCAGTTTTACTTCTGCTAGTATTGGTAGTGTTGAAATTTTAAATGTATATTACCTAGTAATGTAAGTTTACATCCTATTTCTACTTAACTTCTAGTTAGTTCCAACAGACACTTTAAATTCCACATGTAAAAATGCGCAAATGTTTTATAAAGTTCCTCTAATTGTTTTCATTTTGGAGCCATTTTCAGATGGCATTTAATGAATTTTAACTCCAGTTTTAACTGTGTGTGTTTTTTATGTGCATTTCATTTTACAACATCGATTTAAACCTGAACTTTGGATATTAATTTAACTCCTCTGGACCTGTTGTGGCACTGAGCTCCAATGACTCAAATTTCCACCCAGAAACTCGCTATAATTCAAATAATTCAAATTCAAATAATAATTCAGAGAGTAAAGAGAAGGAGGAAGGAAGGAGATTCACCTCCTGAGTGTTTTATCCTAATTTCACTGCAGTGTGTCATCACATGAGGTTTACATGTCAACACTGTACTCAAAGAAAGAAGAATGTGGTGTCTAATGCCACTTGTATAGCAGAGAATGACGTGTAGCAGCAAAAGTCGGTTGGGAAACTATGACCTATTTTGGAGACTACCTCTAAAGTGGACACAGATAAAACTGTGTGGTAGAGCACTAAGATGTTTTAGGGTATTAGTGACTAAGCAGACATGAGTGATGAATGGATTGCTGGTCGTCTTTGCCTGAGTATGGAGGACCCCCAAGGTCTACTGGTGGTCCCATCCCAGCAGAGGGTCCGCTGTGAGGCAGCAGGTTGACTACAGCTGGTGGGTAGTCTTTGGTGTCCCCCCCGGGTGGGTACGGCTCTCCTTTACTGTGTCCTACAGGCTTCATTTCCTCATCACTGGACTGCGAGCAGATACTAGCGCTGCTGCAGAGGTCTTCCCAGTGAGATCCTGTCATGGTGCCCCGGTGGTGGTTCGCCATCGGACAAGACTGATCTGGGTAGGAGTCTTCACGATCCATCCCGTCTGTGCAGATAGAGAGTCACCGAACAGACACGATGAAACAATATAGAGACATGTAAACATTTAGAAATGTGCTAAATCATGTCTCTCACCCACCTGGCCTATTTCGGCGACGCAGGGAGCGCCGGTGCCTCGTCAGACGGTAGCCACATTCAGAGTCCCTGCCCGGGGTTGTCTGGTTTACTCTATCTGCCTGATACATATCAGCTTCAGTAATTCAAAAATACAAACCATGCTTAAAGGAACATATATTATCTGATAAGTCTATGATGTTTGTCACAAATTTGGAGTCTGTGTCTTTCCAGTAAAGTACAAGTTTGCATAATTGTGAGTTAAGAGGTGATTTTGTGATCTTTTCACGTTTACTGCTTAACCCTCTGAACCTTAAGCAGTTTCTGGGCATATTTCTCAAAGTTATAGTCAAGTGACTGCTGATTACAGCTGAGTCAGTCATGGATTTTTCAGTTGTGCCAAAGCGTGCAGAATTTAATACTCCGCCAAGGAACGTGGCAGAGTTATGTGACAATTGACGTACGCTTGTTCTTCTGTTCATCTGTTTGTCTGTGTGCAACATGTTTTTATCCTTGTTTTATTATTGCTGTAAAGCCCTTTGTGATTTTGTATCTGTGAAAGGTGCTATACAAACTAATTGTACTTACTTACTTACTAAAATTACGCAAAAATGGACAAATAGATTTGGAGGTAATTTTCAGGGAAAGTCAGAAATGACACAAGAACCACCTGATTAGATTCTGGCAGTGATGCGGCTTACAGTCTGGATCCACACATTTGTTAACGATTTCTGTATCATTGTGAGATAGCGGCACAGTGTCACTGTAACTATGACAACAAGTGAACACTACGTCAGCTGCCTGCTGACGATCACATGATTGTGATCCTAGTACAAATCCACCGCTAAGGACTTATCGGGACTTATCCGTCTGAAATGATACAACGACGGAGCAGTTTTGGTGGAGTATTGCGCTCTATGAGTGCTTTTCTTTTCTTTATTATCATTATTTACAGAATCTAGTTAAAAGAAACACCTTATTTTTATATATATTTTTTGAATTACACATGCAGAAAAAGTTATTTCCAAGAAATACAACAATTTTAATGTCAGATTTGGTTAGGTTTTCCACACGTCATAGATGAGTAGTTTGAGGACTGATGAAAAGTTAAAATTCCCCCAATTTTTTTCTGTCTTGACTATTTCTGACTGACAAATTCTCTAATTTTGATGATGCCATTTAAACCTTTTGTGGTTCAGAGAGTTAATTTTTGTGCGTATGTGTTGTGTTTGTGGAGTCTGAAAAACCCACTCAAAATCTTTTTGCATCCACATGTTCTCACAATAAAAACTCCAAATCATCTATTTAGATTTTCTTCATTCATTGACTCATGAAGTGCAATAACTTGTTTTTTGAGTCAAAGAAAACGCTAGAAGGATGCTGTGTGCAACGTCGCCCTCTGGTGGCACTCACATCTCTCAGGTTGAAGGTGATCTCCAAATTGTTCCAGAACATGTCGGCGAAGTCAGGATACATGTCGAGCACCTCCAGCAGGTCGTCCCTGAGGATCTTGTGAAGGTCGCAGTAGGTCAAAGCCCTCACGTCGGCGCTGGACTTCCCCGGCCTCCCGTACAGACTGATGGGCTCACCGAATATGTCGTTCCTTCCTGCATAAATCACAGCAAAAAGCAAAGATGAGCACAGGGGAAGAGAAACAGTAAATCAATAAATGTTTGACAAAGTGGAAACAGTTGACTGACAACACGATGTATGAATCAGAAGCTAAAAAAAACCCCAAAAAGTAAAATGACAGTGACACTGCCCCCCAATGCTGCTGCAGCTCAGCACAAATTAATGGTCCCCACAAACAATGACCTGTGCAGCCTAGATCTGAGTGCTGACCCTATTGATGATCAATGCCACTGTGGAATGGAAGTGGAGCTGTGCCCAAACACCTCTGGCGACACAACAACAGGGAGAAGTGTGTGTTGTATTTGCGGGGTGTAAAGGCCAATGCCACTTGCAGCTGAGGCTTGGCAGAAAGAAAGCAAACAAAAACAGAAAGACAAAGGAAAAATCCCCAAATGATTCTGAAATAATACATGAATTTGTCACAATTTTCGTTTCACAAATGTTTGTTCTGATTTGCCCATTATTTAAATGAGTAAGCAGCTCACCCAGTATGGCCACCACGACATCGTCCCTGAGGATTTCTATCGAACCTCTGGAGATGAAGTAGACGGCAGTGAGGATGTCCCCGCTGTGGACTAGAGTGTCACCCGGCGGAGCGTGGGTGGTCTTGAATCGCATGGCCAGAGCCCGCAGGCAGCCTTTGTTGGCACCTCGAAACGCTTTGCAGTTTTGCAGCAAACTGCGGTTCAAATGAAGGCAGATGTCGGCCTGCAGACACTCAGGGAAACCCTTTAAAACCTGCAGAAAAACAGAGAATAAGGAGAATTTAAATCCTCCCACAATGTATTCATCGTTTAATGTGCATCTTTTTCTCTAGTAGTTTTCAAACCAAGTCATCTAAAAGTGAAAAATGAATCTGTGAGGTTTGTGATAAAGAACCTGAGGGGTGAGAGAAGGAGAGCGATGTGTGCGATTGATTCAGGCGGGGCTTAAAGGGCAGCAGTGATTATCTACTCTCACATCGAACTGGCAGCCGCTAATGTTGCTCTCCGGCTGCGTCATGCTCTGCCGCTCTGAGCAGCAGAAGCCCAAGCGGCGATGTGACGCACATCATCCGCAAAATATGGGTCTCTCACCGTGGCAGCCTCAGTGGAAACTGCTGGGTCTAAATGAAAAGGGGGCACCCAGAGTTGAACTGGGGACCTCTTGATCTGCAGTCAAATGCTCTACCACTGAGCTATACCCCCTCCTGCATAGCCCTATTTCTGGATCAAAGCAATATATGTATATAGGATGCCTAAAATCTGTTTGAAGATGAGGAACCCCATGAGCTGTTGTCCTTAATAAAGTCCAAAATGCAGTGAACTGAAAAAAAAATTGAGTGTCATAATGGTTTAGTTGGATTTTTTTACAAACTCTGGTTTGCATTGTGACACAGAAAAACTGGTTAAACCTCGGTAAATCAGGTTATCATTGATAAAGTTACATGAACGTTCAATGAGGGAAAACAGGGTCACTGCAGCAGCACAGAACAAGGCAAACAGCCCCTGTAGGTCAGACACAGAATAGCAAAGATAATGCTGAAAACAGGTGAGCAAAGCAAACATTGTAACATATGTTGGTATAGGAGACTGTAATATAGGTTTCATTTATAAAGTCAGCTTTAAGATAAGATAAGGCTTTAACAGTCCCACAGCGAGAAAGTTGCAGCGTTACAACAGCAAAGGGGATCAGGCAAAAACGTACAGTAAAGTAACTTAAAAAGAAGTTTAAAACAATAAAGAAGAAATATACATAAGTACTGTTGACGCTGTACAGCTTCTTCCATAAGTAGAAAATACTGATATTGCACTGAATTTTAAGTATGTAGAGTCTTTAAAATGTATAAAATGCTCATATTACACATGTTTGAATGAACTGACATTGCGCCAGCGTGAACTGGGAGTAGTTGTTGTAAAGTCTGATAATGTGTGCACATACAGTGCTACAGCATCTGTTTCAGCAATAAATGCACACACAAGCACAAATTAAATTTGCACTACACATTAGGGGGCACCCAGATTTGAACTGGGGACCTCTTGATCTGCAGTCAAATGCTCTACCGCTGAGCTATACCCCCACATGAGCCTGTAACTCAGAGATCAAAATAATAATTTTCAATAGAACATTTGTGCATAAACGCATCAATAAACATGCATGTGTCATATTTCTAAGCATTACCAACAACCAAAACATGGAGATCTTCCCCACAGTTAACTATAATATTATACCGTGTGTGTGCATGACTTACAGCGTTCATGTCGATGCCGTTGGTGTAGGACCAGGCGTGTTGGAAATACTCCTCCAGCCGTTGTCTCAGGCCTCCAGGGATCTGGTGGAAACGGATGAACTCTTTGACGCGCAGCATCTGTGTGTGGTAGCGAGCCGTGCCGGAGTAAAGTCTCTGGATGATGGCCGACACGTTCCCAAAGATGCTGGCGTACATCAGAGCTGCACAGAACAGAAAACAATGTATGCTGGGGATGTTCTGGGAGCCACAGGATTCAGGTGTCTACTACAATATCCTAGTTTTAATTAGAACCAGGAGAATCTGTTTCACGTCATATTTCACTGACTCTACCCACAGTTACCCAATGTTACTCCTCCATTTGAAAAATCTCAAAACATGCATGTTTTTAATGACTGGTCTTATTTTAGTCTCTTAGACTGACTTTATTTTAGAGTTTGATCTTAGAAGCTGTTGTCTGTTTGCCTTGTTTTTTAATTATTTCATGGTCAATTTGCAAGTTTTATCCTGTTCAGTCTTTTTAGTGCATATTTTTGTCATTGCCTGTCATATATCACATACAGCACTCATGTTATTTTAAAACATGCTATATAGATAACTTTGATTCAATCAAAGAAAGGCAAAAATAGATAATAGATTAAAATAGATGACTGTACATGTTGGATGTATGTACATAAAAACAAGTGTAATTTTTAAAAGTAAGAATGAATTCTAGCATGCTGAGACCACTTATGTAAAACCTGTTTTTTTTTCCTTTTTTACAAAAGTGATCATTTAAAGCAGAGCTGTCGTGATATTAGATTTTCCCTGCATGATTACTGTTGCCTGGATAATTCACAGTAATGATATTATCTTCATATCTGCAGCAAAATCTGTCAAAATTCTTCTTGAATTTTGAACTCAATTACAAGTTTTATCTCTTTTTGGCAAATGACTTAAACTCAACATATAAGTGCAGGGAGGTGATGCTGGATTGTTTACAAAATCATCATATGTGTATTAGTAACTTGATATCAATATTTCATGCTTAAAATATAATAGTTATTGATAATACCATTATACTGTGACACCCCTTTTTGAAACCAAATTTTTAGTGGAATTTAAGTAGATATTTTATATCATCTAAACTCAATCTGTCACATTTTGGACTAATTACTGAATTTGACTATATTTAAGATTAGTTTTGTTATTTCATTTAATAATAATGCACACTGGCTGACTATGGTATTTTGTCACCACTTCAACAAAGTTGAATAAAAGTCTGTAAAAATGTTTTTTCCTTGAGTATATTTTCACTTATTCCTCATTTTAAAAATACTTTACACCCTACTATACCTGAGAGATGGAACACAAGCAAGAAGAATTCCATTAATTTTAGGTTTCAGAGGCACAAATTTAGCTTCACAATACAAACACAAGTCTTGTAAAAAGGTGGAGTGTCTGTATTTTTACATGAAAGTGTCACTTGAAGACTGAAGCTTTGAACTTTGCTACAAAACCTCTTTCTACACCCTCAGACCCTCTTCCTGCTCTACTCACAGCCGATGAGCATGACGCAGATGGAGAAGATCTTCTCTGGGTTGGTGTTGGGCGACACGTTGCCGAAGCCGACGCTGGTCAGGCTGCTGAAGGTGAAGTACAGGGCGGTGACGTACTTGTCCTTGATGGAGGGTCCTGAGGTGGCGTCGCTGTCGTTGTAGTGTTTTCCGATCTGGTCGGCCAGGTTGTCCAGCCAGCCGATCTTCATGCCCCCGATGCGGGCGGAGCTGGTGCGCTCCACGTTGCCGATGGCGTACCAGATGCAGGCCAGCCAGTGAGCGATGAGGGCGAAGGTGCACATGAGGAGGAAGAGGACGGCTGCTCCGTATTCTGAGTATCGGTCCAGCTTTCTGGCAACTCGCACCAACCTCAGCAGTCTGGCTGTCTTCAGCAATCCAATAAGAGTAGTTGTCTGAGGCTGGAGGAGGCAGTCAGTGAAGAAAACAATGTCAGACTGGTGAAAAAGTCCATTAAACAAGAATCTTAAACATTTTTTTATTGCAGATTCGGTGTATTCACACATGCAAAGAGCTGAGATGGAAATAAAATAGGACAGATTCAATTAATGGATTCACTGCATCTCAAGAACTCTAAATGTCTTAATGTGCAGTTGTTGTATACATGTTTTACAATGTTCTGTTGTTTCTACTTTTGAGAATGTACTTTTTTTACACATTGTTCTTCTATTTTCATATGTTTAACTCAGGCAGTGCTTCAAATTTTTGTTGTAATTGTCTTGCACTGCTGCATGATGGTGGTAAAGCTTCTAATCCACTATGGCTTGGAAATTACATGACCTGCTTGCTGTTGTCAGTTAATTTAACAACCAATTCTAGAGTACAATATGGAGGATATTTTACAACGTTTTGAGATTGGCAGCAGTTTTTAATTCAGAGAAGCCAGTAATGGATCTGTAAATGGTGTGTTTGCTCAGTAAATGTGCAAAGAATGATTCAGAAGACAGCCGACCACTAGCATCTGCAACTCAGGAGGATTTCTGATTGTCTTCCTTGACAATGGATACACATTTCTTCTGTTTACTGTCCACTATTGTCCTGCAATTTCTACTGCACCTTTCAATTAACCTCTTCACCCGAGAGGAACCTGTCTCTGGATCAGGCCATATCTGTTTTAAAACGCAGCTGCTGCAGATTTTAGACGGTTGCCAAGTGCAGCACATTCACCAAAGAAGCCAGATGGAACAACTAAGACTAAAATGCATTTGACATTTGTTGTGCTTCATCATCTGTTGCATCACACTGGGTAGAACTTTTAGATCAGCTATATTAATATCAGGGCCACTGAATCATTCTTATATGGCTGGTTTTACCCACTAATTTGCAGTTTTGATTGTAGGGAAGAAAAATTTTTGCATCAATTTTTAAAATCTCAGCTGTCCTTATGATAAGAATCAAGTTACTTGTTGCATTGAAAGATTCTCTCAAGAGTTTCCTATCCATAGGTCCTGAAGTTGTTCATTTTGGCCATTTACAGTGATGCAGTTTTTGCAGACTAAATTTGAGGATACTTTTTCAGTTAAAGCTGCAAAAAATAGGGTGCTTCTTCTTATTTTATTCCTACATTTGCAAAAACAATGGAGACAAGAAATACATGGGGAGAGGCAGGGGGGACGTCATACAACTAACTTAACCTGCCTGAAGTTAATAAGTTTTTCTCAGAAGAATAGGTGTTGCTTTTCACATTAATAATGGTTCACTGGCTTCACCTGAGGTTTAAATGAACGAGAGCCGCTTGTGATGATATTAGTAGCATGCCAAGACGGATTTTGTCATCTTTTATCTGCTGTGATAAACAGGAAAACATCAGGAAAAGCAATGTGTCGATGACTGAGGTATTTTTTTTCTCACCTCCTCCGAACCAGAGCGAAATATGAGCAGATCAAACGGGATGGCGGCCACGATGTCGATGAGGAACCAGCCCTTGAAGTAGTGCTGCGCGATGCGTCCCGGGTGGCTGACCACCTCGTCGTTGTGGTTGACGTAGGTGGTCCTGAAGTTGATGAGGATGTCCACGATGAACATGATGTCCACCACCAGGTCCACCACGTTGAGCGGGTTGCAGGTGTAGCCGCAGCTTCTCCTGCGGTCCTCCTCCACCTCGTTGAGCAAGAAGGCGGCCGAGTACGGCGTGAAGATGGCCGTGTAGATGACCAGCAGCAGGATGACCCAGTCCCACACCGCTTTAAAGGGGCTGTAGTGCAGGATGGTCCATTTGTGGATGCGTGGAGCCTGAAGCTTGTACTCCGGCAGCACGTCGGCACCGAGGGACAACACCTGAGGAGAGGAGGGAAGAGAGGTTTGTTTAATAACCATGAAGTTTAATTGACTGAACTGAAGCATGCACAGCAGATAGGAAGAAGTTTGTCCATTAGCTGGTTTGTCTGTTAACTTATTAGAGGGTGGAAAGTGACGACACTTGAGCGCTCTGTAATCAGGAAAAACTGGCAACTAACATGATCCAGAAGAACAAAGGTGGCATTGGATAAAAAGTAGGGAATAAAATCGGTATTTGATCAGTCTAGCAAAAATTTTTAATTAGCATTATCATTTAACTATCATTAACTAAATATAGCTTTCATGGCCAAGTTTAATTTTTTAAGAGTTTAAATTTTTTAGCAAGTTCAGCCCTCACAGATGAGATTTAAAATTCTTGCACTGCACCGTAATTTACACTCCACTCTTGATTTGTGTGTAAACGGCAGAGATTGTAAATGTTTTTAAAACCATATACTGATGCAATTTTCCGTTTAATCTATCTTCTGTATAACATGACACAAACAAAAAACTCACTGGTAGTGCTTTTCCTACAGCTACACATACACAAAACTGAGCAACTAAGCTGAAGCTGAGGCACAGATGAAAACAAACTTTGGTATTTCACAAGAAAAGCCTTCAGCAAAATGGTTTTTTTTTAAGCTGCAGGAAACACAAAGCGTAGAGTTTTTGTGATTAACAGCTGCCCGGTTTAAGAGTAGAAATGAAATTTTATATTTGCTTTACACACTCTTTCCTTAAAATAAAGCCCAACTTGTCCCAACTTCTGATTCAATGTTGTCTTGCAAGATAACAAACAGTATCACTTTGCCTGGCAGGGAAAATGTTTCTGCATAAATAAGCAGCTGTGCACATTTTTGGGGTTTCACAATTACTTACACTCAATCAGACTTTAATGGAAAACCCTCTGTGCCAAAGAAAGCTGCGAGTTTCCAAATTGATTCTGAATTTTGGCATGAGGTAATGTCACAGCTTGTTAGCAACACACAGTTTTCCTACTGTGACACATTTTTAATGGAGCAAAACTTTAAAAAACAATTTCAGCCTGTTCTCTTGTAGAGCGCCGATAAACAAATCCTCATCCAGTGCTGCCAAAACATCAAGTCAAGCACCTTTACCAGGCAGAGCAACACAAAGCAGTGAATAAACAGGGACTGAGTCAGTGATGAGTGAGATCCCACTGACCGGTACGACTATAAGAGCCTCCGTGTCCAGGTTTTCATCCTGGTGTCGACCACAGCAGCCGAGGAAGAGGCTCCTCCAGACCCTCTGCAGCCCTACCTGCCTGCGGTGCAGCGGCCATCCCCTTCCCTGCATCACCTTCTCGCAGTAAAATCTCAAATCTGACTTTGACGAACACCACAATCAAGCTTTGAAGTCCCAGTTCTGTCCTCACTGCATCCTCTCCTAACCGCCCTTTTTAATGAGCCTCACCTGCCCCTGCTGCACCACGTGACCCTCCACTTTATCTGCGCCATGTGACCCCTGCTGTGAGCGTTTTGGTCAATCGTGGACCAGAATAAGCGCTGGCATTGACTGAGCGGCACACAGAAGAGTGGTTTTAGTTAATTCTTGTTAACGGCAAGGTCGAGTTGTCATTGTGAATGTGGAAATGCTCCTTTCGCATGCTTCTCCTGCGCCAGCCAACTAGCCAAAAGATGTGGCGCACTGCTGCGCTTCCATCTCCTCACAAACCCTTTCGCGGTCAGACCCTCATTTACATTTTAGTTTGCATAATTATGAGGAAAGAAGCTGGACTTGTCTGACGAGTACGGCTGCAGCCAAACATGCCACTAAGGTCACACAGGAACCACAAGTATAGTCGAGCCAGATAACATCTATTTAGAAAAAAAATCCCCACCAGAAATACATTTTTCTTTTCACTTTCCCAGCTTAAATGAAAACAGTGGCCAGAAATAGTTGGTTTCTCAAGGACTAAATGTGAACTTTGCCATATTTGGTAGAAAAGGTCACGACTTCAGTCAGAGTAACCAAGGTTTCTATAGTTTTCCATTGTTACACAGGGATGTTGACTTCTCTTGCTCCATAGATCTGTTTTAAACAGCACATTGTATTTGGAAACAGGTAAAAGATGGGAAATCCCCAGAATGTATTAAATTCTTAACCTGCAACAACCTGTGGAGCTCCTTCGTGTGTCAGAAACTAAGCACGGTAGCTGAACAGATGTGAAAAGACAACACAGTAATGAGAACGTAAACACATGAGCAAAGGTTCACTCATCCAAGAAATTTTACGTTATTGATGTTGGTCCCCGGCTCTGTTTCATAATGACTTCCACAGGACAACTGCCACCACCAGTTTGCACGCAACCGCTCTCTGCTGGTACTCTGACTTTTCAGCTGTCACAGGAGGAGATCAGCTTTTACAGATGTTCATATGTACAAGGTTGAAAAGAGGGGTAAGGTGCAAAACACAAGGGAAGCTTAACGATGCAACTGCGATAATAATGACATTATAAAGCAAAATATATGTGAAATTGCAGTTTCTCCACGATTAAAAGCTTGAATGTAACTCATTAAAAGACATGTTTGTGGATAAAGCCACAATGCAAAGTGCAAAATCTTTCGCTCATTTTCATTTTGTGCAAATTGCATCAACAAAATTACAATTTTTAGCTACTGCATGCTCATTTTGAGTTTTACTACACTGCAAACACAAACACAACACATATTTATGCACGTAAAACCCTGCAGTTAAGCTGAAACATGACTGAGATGTTATCAAACCAGAACAAGTTAAAGATTCATTGCACCAATATTTGTGTAATCCATCCAAAATGGATACCAGCACAACATGGCATCAGTTTAGCCTGAATAAAGTGGTTGTTTCTCACCTGTGGAGCTACAGTAACGCGGAGAATGAATAAAGAGAGAGAGGAAGAATGAGGAAGGGGACAATAATAGCAGCTAACAAACAGGAATATGGAGCTAAAGGAGAGTTTAAGGGGAACAGCAGGGAGGACACAGTAAGGCTGAAGTACTCACAGGCTGAAGTTTCTGCTTGATGCTCATGCTGGAGCGCAGCACAGGGTAAAAAGCAGGACAAGACTAAGACGAAGACAAAGACAGACAGAGCAGAGGAGGAGGCCAACTCTGTCCATCGGGCTGGATCTCCCTCCCTTCTGCTCCCTCGCTCTTCCTCCCTGCTCGAAGCCCTGCCCTCGCCACAGCATCTCGTTCAAGCTCATAAAAAATGATACAGCCGTTTTATGAAGGACGCCTCCTGCACTGAACAAGCAATAAAAATCAAAGGAGACCCCGTCTGAAGCGATAAAAGCAAGAACCATTTAGATTTTAACTGAATTAGGCCTGAAACTTTTATTACTGGCTGCAGCTTATAGGCAATTTGAGTTATTGTCAGCTGCTGGGGAAATGATTATGAAGGTTTGCATGTTTGTTTGCATGCATTGTGTTACAACCACATTTTTGTTTGGTGCTTTTGCCTCTTTCAGACATAAATCATTGTCTATATTGATGTTGTGGTGCCTCTGAAGAAACTTTACAGTCACGTTTTCAGCAAAAACTGCAGGGATAATGTTACATTACCATCATTTTTCTAAATTGCTGCATTGCTTTTTATATTCTTATCAAATTATGTGATTAAATGCATTTAAATAACTCAGAAAGAACCTCATACTCAACCCTTAAAACAGTGAGAATTTCTATCTTCAGCTATATTTTAATAGACTTGTCAATAACCCACATTGTGAGCATGTTGTTTATCACAAACACACTTTTTTTTTGCTCTGGAATAATGACACACAAACACTTTTTGACACAAATACTGAAAGTGACACTGCCAACTTCAAAAAACAAAACCTCTATCAATTCAAACTACAGTTTTCTCCACACTGTCCTGCTCTATATTCATTCAAAGCCAGGGGGCGCCACATAAACACACTTCTGCTTCATTAAAACACACACACACACACACACAGGCTGTTGATTATAGTGTGCTTCTGCAGGTCACACAGCCAGGTCAATCCTGCTGTGGGCTTCATGTTAAACAGACAAATCAATACAGGCAAAGATCAATGACAACCTTCATTTCCCTTTTTTTTCTAAGGTGCCAATCGAAATCCAATTATAAAGATATTTTTATTGTGTAACGGAGCATAACCAATAGAAAAAAGCAACGCATGATTTGATATTTAGTTACAAGCACATGGTCTTTAGAAAACTCACACTTGGTAATTGACTGATGCTACAGTTTGTTGTCACATGCCAGCAGCAGCAGCAGGAACCACTGTGACCTGAACCTGACGTTTGTCTCTGATCTCTTGATGCCAAGATAATTCCAACCGTTTTAACGGGATAAAAACTTGAAACCGAGATGGTTTTAGAGGGACTGTGATTTAGTGCGCAGCAGGAGGTCGGACAGATGCACAGATATCAGGCCGCTGCCCTCCACTTCCATTAGCTCCAGAGGCCAAGGTCACAGGCAGCATCAAGCCACCGAGAGCCGCTCGATAGCCTCACAGTGGACGCCCTTTGACTCGCTTTCATAACTGAATCTCAATGGGACCCTTCTACACTCCCACAGACGGCTTCACAGACCATCTGCGATCCCCCCACACACCCACACTTTCCCCATATGCATCCTCACACACTCACACAACAAATCCACCCTCATCCTGCACTACTTATAAACCAGTGATGCTCAAACTAAGGCACAAGGACCAAACCGGGCTCACGTTAGAGCGCTGGCTCCATCATTTTCTGTGTCTCACTGAAAATAGATTGATTTATAGCAGGAATTTTAAAGTTCAACAGTGTCACTTGCCTGTTACATGAATTTCAGAAACGATAAAAGAAAAGTTGACTTGTGAACCTTTTAAACGCTTCTTTATTTCAACTGATGAGTGTTTTTATTTAAAGAAGCAATCTGCATCTTCCAGCAAAAAGCAGCTGAAACAGGAGCTTCTCAGTCTCCAGACAGAGGCTAGAACCGAGTGTTAAACTCTCTGCAGAGATGCATTTTGGGTCCAGACTTTAAACACAGCGGATGAATGAAGAACTGAACGTGTCAGGTTTCCTCTAAGTCATCAGATTTGACAGATATTCTACTTGTAGCTGCACTTTTGCACCTTTCATGGCTGTAGCTTTAAGACAAGCTTGTTTTGTGTCTGACAGAATGAATTGCTTGGTTTGTCAGGCTTCCTCTGGACTGTCACCTCTGAAAGATGTTTATTGTAAAACTTCTAGTGCTTGTATCGCTGTAACTTCAGGAGAACTCCGTGTTCCTGAGTAGATGTTGGAGGGGGGACACTTCAATTTATCTTACACTTATCATCCAGCAGGTTTTTTTGTGCTCAAGTGTAATACGAATTTAAAACATGTACACAGGACTTTTCCTGGCTCAGAATGGACATGGACTGCTGTACATGCACATAAATGAAACTTCAGTTACCAAAATTGGTTAAAAAGTTAAAATACTGCTTTAAATTTCCCATTCCTATCCTTTTGGTGCTGGTATTCCTCCTTTGGGGCTGCCTAAAAGGTATTTGAGGGTTCAAAAAATTCATCTATGCATGAAAACCCCTGATACTTGATGATGTCACAACTTATTAGTCATTTAAATACACAAACACACAAACAAGATGTGAAAAACCTGAAACCTCGCGTGGATAAACACCAAGAACGGACTTTTCTATTACGTAGGTGAGATGTTGCATCTAATAGTTTCATTTTGAAGATGAATAATATTTGCATGTGGATTCTTAATGTTCTTAAAAGGGAGAAGGAGTAGATTAAGAACTTTAAATGAGGTAACTGAGTATTTTTCTGTGTTTCTAATATTAATAATCTATCGAAAATTAATCGCAATAAACACATACAAAAGACTGTACAGTGCAGGGTTGCATTATCCACCAAAAGGAAGATCAGTAAAATGTTTTTTAATGTGTTTGTTGTTGTATAATACAACAAAATAGGAGAAATTCTGACTAATTTGCTTCTAGTTACTTCATTTTAGGTTGTAAAATACCTATTGAAAGAAGATGATTTGCACTGGAAAAAAAGGGAACATATCTGTTACTTTCTCTTCAAACAAGATTTAAAAACCCAGATCGACTTTTTGTTAGGATGAAGAAGAAGTGAGGAAGACTGTGTGTGGTCTGTCCAGCGATGGACACAGCAGAGACAGATCGCTGCAATAAGTGCCGTCCACCTTCCGACAGAAACATAACAGAAAGTAAAACAAATCTAAACACTCGCCGCCGCGAACACAGACGAACGCTCACTTTTTATCCAAACTTGCTGGTGACGTCAGCGAGTGGAGATAACAAGTCGAGTGTCCTGCCAGGCCTTTCAGGAGGCCTTCTGTTTGTGCAGTCACTTTTTCCAGGGCCACAGGAGCCACGCTGCTGCCACATTGTGCGCTGAGTCACAGCCGGCTGTCGATGCCACAATCGCTCCCGGCGTGAAGAAGAAGCGAGTGTTCGGTCACAGAGCAGCCGCATAAGGAAACAGGGCTGCTGTGCAAACAGCATGCAGATGTAGGCCCATTATCTGAAACTATGCAAGACAAATGCACTTATGCACAAGCATGGTGAAATTCTGAAATTTAACCGTGTGCTAAAAAGTTGTGGCAGTTTGTGACAGAGAGGCTACACCTACACAAATCTGGTACCAAATCACTGGCATTTAACTGCTCATACAAATATAAGCCAAATATGGGGAAGTTTAGATGATCGATGGTTATAAATGAACTTTAAACTAAATTTTTTAAAAATTAATTACGCCCAATTTCCAGGTGACAAACCGCTTTTTGTAAACTACTTGAGGAGTTATGGACCAAAATATAAAGTTCTTTACAAAAGGCCTCAACCTCGTCCTTGGCTAGTGCTTTAGTTTCACTGAAATCCAAATAGGTTTTTCAGAAATCCTGCTAAATAGGAACCCGACCAGTCAAGCAAATAGATAACTGAGCCCAGAAACTAACCTCTCTGGCTGTGTTTGGTTGGAAACAGGGTCAACTGACCTTCATGGAAACCCCTCTGATAAACTGGGTTAATGTGATGCACTTAGGGAGCCCCAGAGTGTCCGACTGCCAGCATTAAACTGGACCAAACAGGCCATTACAGGACAGTTTGGCATGTGTTTGTGCATGAACAATACTGTTACAATACTTTTAGATGTTTTAGGTCATTGAACTTTTATCCACTCAGTAATGTAAGAGCTACAGTTGGAGCAGTTTGGTAAAATCTTTGTAGATTTTAGCAAATGATAAATGATCTGCATCTATGTTTTTACCAAATGTTTTCTTTACAATTTGCCTCAAATGTAGCAGAAGCTGCTATTTATAGACTTATTTACACACAACCTTCCACACAATTGGCAGTGAGCTACTATTGAAGAACTATGAATACAATTTGACACCTGTATTCTACATGTAAGAAACTTGTGAAATCTGTAAAAAAAAATAATAGTATTAATATTGTATGATTATAGATTGGGAAATATATTTGTTTATTATATTGCAATATACAAAAATTGTTATATTACTTGTAAAGACAATTATGCAATACTCTAATAAAAAAGTATTTCTTAAAGTTCTTCAAAATCTCAAAATTGCTTTAAATTTTTTTTTGTTTCATAAAACATTTTAAATAATCTGTAACATTTATTCAGTATTGCTACTTTTACTTATATGTGAGCATATTTTACTGATAACTGTTTAAGTTTAAGCCAGATTTTAACTTTTATTTCTTAAAGTGCTTTTGAACCTAGAAACTGCCTTTTTTTCTGTATCTTCAAATTTTTTTGACATAATGTGTAATAATTCTGTGGCATTAGTACTTTTACTTATACATGGATATATTGTACAGAGAATTGTTTAAGTTTTAACCATAAACTCTTCACTTGCAGTGGGGTGTTTTTCCATTGTGGTCGTTTTTTCCGATGTTAGAAGTTACACTGAGCCAAAATGTGCGTGGAGGCGCCGCGGCGTGATGACAGGTGGCTGATGAGCTTGTTCTGCTGCTGTTGCCATAGAAGTCGCACCTCAGGTGAGATTATTCGTTCACACTGTCACCCTGTAACTGCTGATGTCGTGTTTGCCATTTATAGACTCCTCTGTCTGAACCATGCGGGGACAGGCTGGATGTGACAGTGTGGCGAAGATCAACAGCAATAATTATTCAGTCTGGATTTATCAACCAGCAGAGGACATGAGAGGAAATGTAATGGGACTGGACATATTGCTTTTCCAGGTCGACAGACTGACACATTTCACTCACAGACAAAATATTGTGAAATTTGGTTACCACAACATCTAAATCCGAGGCTGAAGTTGACTGGAAGGTAACTGGATCATTAAAGCTACAGTATGCAATATATTAAAGGAACTTCTTTTTGTTACTTGTGTTAAGAGTCTCCTTACAGCCCGACACAAGACAATCAATGAAGCTCTGATAACTAAAAGACAAAAATATGTTATATATATGTTTTAGAAATTTGTTGTCAAGCAGGACAAAGTAAAACAAACTCAACAGGTTTGTCGATCAACAAAACCTTCATTTAAAACAACACAAATCTGTTCATTTCAGCCACATTTCCACACTTTTCCCATCTATGTCTGCATGTTCAGAAAGTAAAAATTCAAAGTGGAATTTCTTGATCATACGAATAATGTACTGTGAGTAATTTACTTCACAGTCACACAAGAACATAATACACATGTAACTGGATTTGTGCTGCTCCCTCCTCCTCCATTATTTCCCTTTCCTGTCCATCTGTCTGTTTAGATCATCTCCTCTGTGGTTCTCTGGTGGTCGTATGAGTTACCAAACTCTGTTCAATATGCAGAATCCCTCTCAGTCTTTCAGAAAAGACTAAAGAATCAGCTCTTCACTGAACCCCTTTGCACTGGACAAACTAAAAAAAAAAACAATAATTTGAAAAAAAACCCCAAACAAACCTACTGCTTCCCGCACTGCCTGTAGACATCTAGGTTTTATCACATTTGAATTTGTTTTATGGCACTTATGCAGGTTGTTTTCTCCTGACTAGAGCCTTGCTTGTGTTATATCTACTCTCAGGTATAAAAGCATCTGCTAAATGATATCAGAGAACTGTAAGGCATCTAACTTTTTTATTTTTTTGTTCTGTAAAATAAGCAAAATTAACCTCACAATCGAGGTCAGGATTAAAAATTACGTCCTAATCTGAGAAACGGACCAGGTGGGAAAAAGCACATTTCTATAAGAGATGTGAATGTCAGCAGAAAACTTGGGTACATAATGTTAATAATGTAACTGACAGGTATGATGACACTAAAACTAAGATGAAACTGAATACTAATAAGTGTAAAAGTAGCCCAGGCCAGGATTTGTCACATTTATGTTACAACGGTTACACTGAATTACTGTCGACCACGAGGCCATGCTTATATAACGGCAAAACTAACAGATAAAAGCGGAAAATTCCCTAAAAAACAAAAAAAAAATTGTGTATACCTGACATCAAAGGAATGGATATCAATCAGGGTATAAAAGATATGCATTTTCAACTCAGAGTCAGTGTCTGTGTTCATGAAAAAGCAACAGTTTGCTGTGCTGAAATTACAGTAAATCTAAGATTTCAACCTGAATCAATCTATATTGACTTTGATTACAGAAAACTCTGCAGTTTAGACATTTAGTAGGTTTTCCACAAAACATTTTATCAGATATCATATGCCTTATTACAGGCTATGATGCAGAAAATAGTTAAATTTACATGTTGGATTTAAACTATTTAATCAATAATACGTTTGTGTGAATGTTGTTAAATGTTTGAACTCTGAGTGTGAGAGTAAAGCCTTGAAACTGGTCACATCTGTAAATCTGCAGCAGGACTCTGGCATTGAAACTACAAGAATAACAAAACATTTAGTTCTTTAGCTGGTTCATAGCTCAGATCTTGTAGACAAAGCAGCTGCTCTGTTCCTCTCTGGTGTTTCTGCCTTTTCACCACCGTCCTCATCGTCACCTGCAGTCGGCTTAAATAAATCCATTTTTATCTGGGAACACTTTGAACAATCAGCCAGTCCTTTTCTTTGTTTGGTTCTCTGTCAGCACCGTCAGCCACAGGTTTTTTTTTTTTTTTCTTTCTACCTATGAAGCGTTACTGTGATACTTTGAGTTGTGAAGGCAGCTGCTACTGTGGATTTCACCAGCTGTGATACTGCAACTGAGATGACCTAGTGTTAGAAAAAAAGAAAATCCTGTGTGACACTGGTGACAATCTGGCAGCATTAAAAAAATGGCGAAAATAATGGCAAATATCTTGAAAATTATTATATTTTAGCTGCTGTAAATACAGTGTGATGTTATGACGAGACATTGTAAAAGAACAAATCAGTGTTTGGAAAAATACAAATTTTTTATTCGGACATTAGCGTCTAAATTAATTATGTTTCTGTGATTTTACCAGATATTGTCTGTAATTTAAAAGAGGGAGAACCTGGAAAAAAAAACAGTTTAAATTGATATTTATAATTTTTAATCTTTAATATGCATATTTTTCTTTCAAATACAGCAAATATAAAAACTTTTTCTGATAAATAATAAATCGTAATTTATAAAAATAGGGATTTTTGATGTGGACATTGTGCTGAAAGAGCCCGATTATTGCATCCATTTGTATTTGTGTATCTGTCATTGTGTTTTCCGTTCTCCTCATGTTTGCTACCTGCCTGTATTGTACAATACTTGTCAGCAAGTGTTATCTGATGGGATTTATCATATGTTAGTCTATATTTAAATAAGACATTTTGCAGATGTGGTGGTGCAGCCTGTTTCAGTCACAGAATGCATTCATGTGTTTTTGAGGAAGCCCTGCAGGGAGGGATTGGGTTTGTTTTTGTTTTTTAGTTGAAAATCTAGCATAAAAATCTAACTCTGGCTGTTCCTACGATCCTGCTTACCCTGACTTTAATCATACACTGCAAAACAAATCAGTCAGTCCATTACTAGGTCATTCTTACACCTTAAAACAAGCAAAAAAATACAACAAATCTGCTTGAGATAATGTTGCCCACTAATTTCCAAGAAAAATCTGTTATCTGCCTTCTTCTGTGTCATCATGATATGGACATCTTTCCACCAAACTCCAGAAATAAGAGAAACTGTGCTGGAACGTGGCGTAATCTCACCTAATGGCTGGACTTATTTGTCATTACAGTAAATACAAGTCTTCTAAGTTTCATCTGGTTTCAAATCATTCTTTTCCAGTGAGCTCTATCATTGATGGCTGTTCAGCGGGTGCAGGCACGTATGTTATTAACCTTTAACCGATGGAAAAGACAACAAGAAACTTGGATGCTGGTACTCTTCTGTTAGAGACATTGAGTTTTCTAGCCAGTCTCACAGGTGAGACAAGTTATTTCACTCCTTGAAGATACGATAGCAGCTCACTGGGTGTAATGGATTTTTCAAAAACTAAAAGACGCAGCAATAAAGAATGTCAAAATTAGGACTGCAGTAGTCGTGTAGTGTAAAGAAAGAAGGGATCTGTCTTAACCTGAGATGGTAAAAGACATCTCACCTGTGTTACCTGAGTGACCTTCTCTGTGACGTTCTGGGTTCGATCCTTAATCTTGCTGGGAGCGATGATTTCAATCTCGGTGGGCGACGGAGGTCTCATGCGGTCTGAGCCGAACGTGAGGGTAACCTGAGGGATGCGACCGATGGTTCTGTGTCTCATCAGGTCTGAGTCCGAGGTGGAGTTCAGAACGCTGGGCTTCAGATCTACAGAAAAAAAGGACAACAAGAGCAGTTAGAGGAAAATTTATATTGAGGGGTGCCATCTAAAAATGAATAACTATCATAGTCAGATTTTTAAGAAACTGACAGCGACTCAATTCTTTATTAGTGCAATGACGGTTTCTAAAAACATACATGTACATTTTGATTCCATTTACAATATCTTGAGTTTAGCAGTGGAATCAGGTCACATCATGGACACACAAACATGGTGAAAATCAAAGAAAAAGTCACACAACGGGAGAGATTGAAAACCTGCATCCGGCACAAAATACACTAAATAAAATATTTCCCTCGAGAGAAAAGAAGAACAGATATATACTGATGTGCAACTGTCACACAGGTGTAACACAGAGGAAGTGATTATTGTGTGTCCACTGGAACAAGCATCAGGCGGCTGGCCGTGCTCAGAGAGATGTTCTTTCTGTTATAGAGCTGATCTATCTAACACATCTCATCATGTTTTTCCTTGTCTGATAAGGAATAAGGTTTTGTCAGTGAACCATGATGAGAAATCTACTTTTTGTTGCTTGTAGATCACCTTTTCTTGCATTTTTGTCAATTTTATCGTGTCCACATATAGAAAATAATGGTGGAATAATAGTAGGAGATCCCTTCTTTGTCTTTAAATTAGAGTCTTGTCATTTATTGACACTAAGATGCCACATGAGAATAATTTAGTACTACCAACTGTTGTCTAATCATGCAATCATAACAACTATATATCATTTTGAGAACAGTGATTAACCTGACTAACATCTATCTTAAACGTTCATCTTTTCTGAAACTTGCCAATGCTAATTTAATAGTAGCATAATGATAATTAGCCATTATCCCCTATCAGTGTAATTATCTTTGTTGTAAATGAAAGTGGCAACCAGTGAGGGGATGTGGTGTGTTTGACCTGATGCCTTTTTTTTCCTTTTAGAAGTTTAAACACATTGACTTTCTCTAATATGATGAAAGTATGATTTGTGAAAAACTCAAGCCTCACATTACATCCATATTTTATCCACAATTTCATCTCACTCTGACACTCACTGCTGTTGGTTCGAGGGTCTCCAGGTCGACTGTTCCACTCGGCTCTCATGCCATCGATGTCATCCAGCGACGAGGCTCGTCTGAGGCTGCGAACGCTGTCCCTGGAGCAGCTCCGAGGTATCGTCCCCCTGGGGAAGGCCATGGAGGGGTCCAGCCGGTCGGCCAGCAGGGAGCGCCGTTTGGTGGACTGGGCTGCCGGGGAGGGAGGGTCCAGGTCCTGCTCGATCAGAGCCTCCGTCTCCGACTGCATGCAGCTCTCCTTGGACGGGATCCGAAACTCCTTCAGAGGAACTTCCTCACTGTTTGGCTGTGAAGGACAGACAGCAAGAGGACATTACTTTGAGTACGATAGTATTAAACCGAGAAAGAAGCAGAATACTTGGAATTATTTTTGGCAAACTGCTATAACATTGCAAGGGAACATATACAACAAAACCATGATAAGGACGAGGCTATTTTGCACCTAAAAATCTGAATCTATTGTTAAAAACCTAATTAGATCCATATATGCGACAGCATTTTTAAAATGTCACAGAGTTCCTTAATTCTGTGTTCTCCTTTACATAAGTAAAGACATTGTTACACTAAATAGAAGCAGAAAAGGCACAAACTGGTGCTTAAAAATTCACCAGAATGCAGAAAATCACATTTGACCCAGACTTCCCAATTATTCAAATCAAACTTTTGGCCATGGTATAAGGTCATGCGTCTGCAGTGTCTGAATACTTCATGCCTTTAGAGATGGCTCATTAGCAAGATTTTTTTTAGTTGCAGAAAAAACTCACATACAGTATGTGCTGCTTTGCATTTTGTTTTCTCCTCTAAATGTATTCGGCTGTACTTTGCACTTCAGGGAAGCTGCACTGAAACAGAAAAGGAATGTCACGTCGCTGCCAGCATGTAAATTCCAACAGTCCCAACATGTACATTTGTGCTGATCCAGTACAGTTCCAGTGTCAGGTACGGATCCCGTCAGGAAACACTTTCACACAAGGTGACATTCATCAAAACACCAGAGGAGGATAAACAGAAGTGAAGGAAATATAAACTGAGCAGCGGTTGATTTTTTTCCTTCCATTCTTCCATTTGGTGTCTTTTGGGCAGAGAAATGAGTCCTTGAATTTCAAACACGTCTTGCTGCTTTTTGAGGCATAATGAACGGATGGAATTGCATATGTAATTGCATATACGAGTGAAAAGCCAGCAGCAAAAGACTTTGTTGTTAGGAAATAATTGGAATGCAGAACATGTTTTGTTTTGTGCTTTTTGTACATGTGTTAAGTGTCAGTGTAGAAGCAGTACAAACAGTAAAATTCAGTAATAGCAAAGACCATGCAGAAGAAATGTGCAGTATTCTGCTACATGTCTCTGCGTACTCCAGCAGAATGCAAGGCAAGTTTACATTCAAATGCATGATCTTTTTAGTGTTGCGAATGTGCAGGTGCCACCTCACCTGAAGATAATCCACTACAACGCCCTCAAACTGATCTTTGGAGAGTGAAGGCCGTCGCATCGACCGCAGCACCGGCAGCCTCATCTTCAGCCTGCGATTCTGACCTGAAGAGGAAAAACTCAGCTCAGTAGCTATCAAAAACTCCAGATTTATCTTCTCCAAATTTAGCTCCAACTTTCTTGGATTAGACAAAAGTCACAAAATGCATTCTGCTCGTAAGTCTGTCTGGAAAATGCTAACGAGTATGTGAGCCAGCTGCTCGGTCATTTCCACAGGATTGGAAACAGTTAAAGTGGCAACAGACAAGACTTTTTGCTTTAACTGTCAATCATTATGAAGTAAATGTTGATTGAGCGAAATGACACAAATATTGAGTTACAGACTACAAACGTCTGAGAATTTGGATCAATAAGAAGTTGATATTTAAATATCTCGTGCACACTGATAACAAAATGAGGACAACAAATTAGCTTCCTTTGCAGGCTTATCATATTCAATCAGTACTGGATTATGGTGACGTTTTAATACATGCATTTATCAGCTGTGACTCTAAAGCTCTTGCACACCATGTATCACTCTGCATTAAGATTTATTACTGTGAGTAATTACAATATTTATCACTTATGGGCTGTATGCAGAGATTAAGCTGACAGACACTGGGTTTTATTGATTTATGCGATATTAATTTATTTATATTCCCCCTTAAATTGCTTTGTTGCTTTTTTAAAAAAAAAGGTGGTTCCTTTCCAAACATACTCAAATAATTGGATTACATTGCAGCTGTTTCTACTAAGCTCGGAAAATCCCGTCTTACTCAGTGTGCACCTGCAGTCTAGAACAACCTGTTTACTTTCCTCATTGCAATGTAGGTTTTTAATTCAATCGTATTTTACATTCAGCTGCTCTTGATTCTTTTGGTTTTAACTTATAAATGCTGTAACTGGTGCTACTTTCTGTCTTTATTATTTTCAAAGTTTCTTCTTTGTCTGCCTACATCTTTTATTTTTTGTACTCAGCTACACTGAAAATGACGTGTGCACACCACAATGTACTCCGAGTTAAAGTTAAGGTTGAATGAATCCAATTTTTGCACGATGTAATGGCAACAGAATGATGATAATATCTGAGTTTAGACTGGTTTCCTATAAGACTCACTTTGCAGTTCTGTCTGGTATGAAATCTCCCCGGAAAATGATGACATGATTTACAGCACAAAGACCAACCAGAATAACTGCAAAAACTCCACCCGGCAACAGAAAAAAAGGATCATTGTTGGAGAAAATGATAGAAACTGAACTCAAACAAGCAAGAGTGACCCTCAGACAGGCATTCAAAGTCGTCTATTGCCACTTTAAATCTGAAAACGTGAAGATTATTAATTACTGTAGATTTCTGAGGGAAAATAGATAGAGTTTCCGCTTTCAAATTGAACTTCCGCAGGAGCAGAGAAAGGCTGAGCTGCCCTAAACATGAAACACATATGGAATGTTAAAGGATTTACAGTAAATCCATCCTTGGGTGACTCTCTGCCTGAGGCCTGATTTCTTTAGAGCAGGATCGATGAGCTCCTGGTAGTCGAGGATGAACATGATGACGAGGCCTTCCTCATTTTTTACTGGTACAATGTCCACCAGGCAGGGTCTGCAGGTCCCTGTAGGGGGAAGAAACACAAGGGCTTCAATAGAAAAGCAGGGGGCACCCGGATTTGAACCAGGGACCTCTTGATCTGCAGTCAAATGCTCTACCACTGAGCTATACCCCCTCATGCACTGCAAGTGTACACAGTGTGACATCAGCTAGTTTGTGAGGTTTTTATGGGCGGAAATCACGAGTTACAGGAGAGAGAGAGAGTGAAGATTTCAAACTCCGAAAGCTAAGAAAGGTTAAATGGCAACACGTCTGTCAGGTCTGACTTCACAGTGCAATCAGTGTGGTCTAAAAATAGAAGCAGTAGAGAGGACAGACACACAAACACACACACACACACACACACACACACACATACACAGTGGACTATACATCCACAGGGTCTGCATTCAGTGCTGTGTATCCACTCTGAGGGAACTCAGATTTATTCTGGAGGTAAAGAAAAGGAAAAAAAAAAACCACTGCAGACTTGTTCTAAATCACATTGCATTCACTCTGTGTTCCTGCATGTTCCGTTGGGGAGCCCAGTAGGAAGCAGGAGACAAAACAAATAAACGGCATGCGGATTTGAGCTGGCATGCTGATCGCATTTCCATGACAACAGCACTCCAGACTGCACGCCTCACGCCCCGATGGGTAAAGTAACAAAACCTACACGTGTGTTTCTGTCTGTGCACGGACAGCAAATGTACTTGGGTGGAGTGTTTGCTTTTCTCCAACATGTGGTTCCAGCTCAGTGGCTTAATGCCAACGACAGATAAACAGGTGAAGAAGGATTTAATCGCTCGCAGGTGAAGGAGATCAAGGAGGTGAAACACAGACCTCTGCAGACGACGGTCTGTTTCCTACGGTTAAAATTAAGTCAAGAGGATGTTATTGGCTCGTAAGAGGAGATAACATTTAGTAAATGACTGGTGAATCTGTTGTGAGCTAGTTTTTGTTCCTTGAATATTATTAGCATTTCAGTAAAAGTTACATCTTGACCACTGATCTGCAGCTACGTTGAGCTTATATCAAAGAATAATTTAAAAATAGCTTGGGTCATTTTCACTGCCAAAGATTTAATTAAACTGCCTGTAACCACAACAACAACAACAATGATAATGGTGTTATGTAACATCAACTCAAAAGCAAAGTTTAACCTTCAGAACTAGTCAGTTTGAAAGGCATATTATATATTTTTTTTAAAAATCACCAAAATGACACAATCACTATCAGCCAGAAACTGGAAAAAACACTAAGAAATATTAGACTTTCAATGTTCTGATGATCCGTGAATGAATCATGTGCAGTTTCGTTGGGAAAAATAAACGAATCTAAGCTGAAAACTGTGCTAATTATTCAAAATCATTTTATTATATGTGTCTCGTTTAAAAATTTGCAAAATGTAAACCATTTGGACTAAAACGATTCCATAAAAAACTAAATATTCTACAGTCACCAACGCAACTGTGAAGCCATTAATGACTCAGTTATAAACAGTCACATGAGAAAAATTCAGGGACTTATTGGTTGAACTGCAGGCTGTGTTTACGCAGAGTTGATATGAGATGGAAGTATGGAAACAAGTGAAAAATGTGAGCAGAAACTAAAAAAGGAATTTGCCATTTTCCTTTTATTTTATTAATGTTTAATTTGCAACTGAAAGTGTGAATAGATTGTTTGATTTCATTTTTCAAAAAAAGCAGACTGCCTTTGATTGTTTTTTCATTTTCTGATTCCGACCCCTGAAACAGTTATTCCATTTCTAGTTTTGATACAAAGAACAGAAATAATTGTTTTGTGTGTGTGTATTTGTATTACAAATGAAATACGTTTAATCCAGAGATACGAGGACCCAAACCAAGTGTGCTCCAATAAAAACGGCTTAAGAAGAGATTAGGAATATGATGCTGAGTCTGCCTGCTGTCTCTCTCTGGGTGGGCGACTCTGTGCCCAGAACACACTACATGTTGCTAATTAACTACAGAAACAGGGGGAAGCTGAGTTTTTAAAAAGCCAGCTACATGTTTCTGCCTTGCCTTGTTAATGATCTGTACCAAAATCATCCTTGTGCACATTGCTTTATACCGGTTGCCATCAAAACGAATACACTGATGGACACTACTAAGACATTTTAAAATACCTGAAAGAGAAGCTAATGACTAATCGGTGGTTAGTGTCTGGATCTGGATTCTGTCCAATCAACAGGACCAAACAGTGGGACATATGGGTGATTATGGTGACAGCGTCTTCATAACAGTCAAGCTGTCCAGCCGGCCTGCTTTTCTAACAGCCAGACGGATCCTTCGCAGGAATCTGAGGCTGCAAACAGGCTCCTCTGCCTCCCTCCTCGCTGTGTTTCACCTTCCCTCTCCTCTCCCCTTGTGTCTTACCTTCCTTGGAGTAGTAGAGGATCTCCACCTTGCGCTCCTCGGAGCCCAGCAGAGCCTGACCCAGCTGGGAGAGGGCGCTTTTCATGGTGCCGGGTCCCACCAGGAACTGGCAGGTGCAGGGCTGCTGCATGATCTCCGCTCTGGTGAAGCCGAACATCTGGCAGAAGCCTTCGTTGCAGTAAATGATGCCGCAGTTCTTCATCTGGGCGTTGGCGATGAGAAACTTGCGATCTGAGGAGTTGAAAAAAAGTGCTGTGTCAAGCGATGATTTAAAAAGGTAAGAAATCCAAGTGGCAGTGCAGTCACTGTTGGTTGGAGTTAATCAGAATCAGAAAAACACATTGTTCCCTGCAGGGAAAATGCTGAAAAAATTTGATTGTTAATCCTTGTTTCTTGCTTTAAAAAATGAAACATTATATAGTGAGATAAATCTGATAATAACAAAACAACGTTCATTTTTATGAGATAAATACATAAAATAAACATTCTTGTTTCATATTTAAACATTATAATTCAACATTTACTTGACAAGGATCGCTGAAAGTGATATTTCTTGCTACTACCATGCTGAAATCTACCCAGGCATTTGTATAATACTTTACTACTTTATTAACATTTTATGGTCGCTGGCAATGTTTTATTGTTGCTCTTTTTTTGTAAGGCAACTTCCAATTTCCTTTTTGAAAGCTGCAACATAAATAAAGTTTATGACTAGCATAATAAAATGTCACCACTTCATCATTTTATCCCATTAGACATTGTTGTGAAACCTTGTTTGAATTACCTATGAATTCATAAATTACGGTCGTAAATATGTCCGCTGAGGTCACAGTGATCTTAGCCTTGGACCATGAAATTCTTATCAGTTCATCCTTGAATCTGTTGATGTTTTGTGCCAGATGTAATGAAGAATGTAATGATTTATTGTGCTTCCAAGAATAGGACAGACTAAATGAAAACATAATGTTTCCACACTGGGAGGCATAAAAACATTCAAATTTAGCTTTAGTTAAGGCTAGTTGTAGCTATTTCATCAGGCAGCTTAACTTCTGCTCTGTTTTCTCGCTTTGCAAGCCATATAATGATCATTTCTATGGCAAAATGAGATTTTATGCAGTAAAACATTGTCAGATTCTGGAATTAACTCCCATTTCAATTTTACTTGGCTTTGCAGGGAAGTACTGGTACATAATTAACACAATCACATTTGATCCAGTAACTGAAAGAGAGAATATTTACAGAACATTTACAATGACACTGATTACACATTGTTTAAGACGGAATCAGATCCACTCAGATCAGTGCAGCGTGTTGGAAATCTTGTGCTCGGCTTTGCAGCTGACATTTTAATGAACTATTCTTCCTGCTCTCCACTCCACAATCAGCTCAAGTGGAACTAATGAGGTGCACCTTTCCATGGTGCTAATGCTGTTAGCGTCACAGTTTCTCCAGAGGGGCTGAGAGGAGGCAGGTGGGCTCTTCACCCTGAGAGCCTCTGCATCGCTCTCAGGTAACTTCTGACAATTTACAGCTTGTTGACTTTTGCCAGCTTTAGCCTGATTATCTGAATTTTTAAAACAAAGCTTTAAAAACACGCACTTGTTTCTGATATAATTTAATCATGTTCTCATAATGTCATTCTGCCTGTGTGTACTGAGAGCATACCGGGTATTTTTGTTAAGTTTTTGTATTTTTCATTCTGTGCAGTAGCTGACTGAATTGCAAGCAGCCAATGAATTATCAGCGAACACTAAATGCTATTTAATGCAGTGTTTTCAAAAATAGGAAACTTTTTCATAAACCTAACCAAAAAAAGATGTACATCTATATACAATGTTTTATCAAACACTGATTTCACCTTTAGGCATCAAGTGACAATAAAATTCTGTTATTCTTTACAGTCAAATCAGTCATTTGTGATACTTTTGCATCTTCAACATGATTATTTTAAGGTTTTGTTAGTACAAACACATAATGAAATGTATTTGACAGAATGCTTTCAGCTACAAATTGAAGTATTATTTGGCAAATTAACTCTTTAATGGCGCAAAAGTGACAAGTCCTTCTTTGTTAAATTTAAACCCAGATGATGGTGATTCTACAAAATGCCTGTTTTTTTCAAGATTGTGTTATGAACACAATAATAATAAAAAAAATTTACTTTAAAAATATGACCAAATTCTAACTGTTATGATCTGTTTTTCCAAAATATGGTGAAAACTGTAAAATATGAAACATTGTAGAGGCAAAAACAAGAATAACGATTAACAGCAGACTAATGTAGAAACTGATCATGTAACGAGAACGAAATATTTTCGCACAACAGTTAATGGAACGCTGTTTTACTAATTTTTGCATTGACTTATACAGCTAAGAATATGATTGATAGGCCTGTTATTTATTGTTTTTACAGTAATTAATTTTTCTTTGGTTTCTCAAAACATATATATAGTAGACTTTAATTTGTATTACATTGCTGTCTTTCAATAAAGGTTCCTGATGTATAAAAATGTAACAGTTGCTTTGAGTGTTTTAGTCTGATATGCACCTTAAAATATCAGAGTTTGGATATCTGAATTCTGGATCATAAATATAAAAGGCGAATTGTTATTTATGGTAAATTGCAGGAATTTGCAGCATTGTTTTCTGCTAATGGTTTTAAAAGGAGATAATGTTGTAATTTACAGATGACTATAGTTATTGTTGATTACAGTGGAGAATATAGAGAAATATAGAGAATTATTGCAAAGTCTAGCTACAGTAATAAACAGTAAACCTCATATTCTGCTGTGGAGTTCTGTCATCAGTTAAAGAGTAAGAACTTGCATGAACATTTGAGACAGTGTGTGTTTCAAAAATGCCAATTATCTTTTTTTGTTTTCAGAGGTCACAATGACAGTAATTCGACAGAATAACTATTACGACCAACTGCCTGTCACTAAAAGTCTTTGTGTGTTTGAATTTGTAGAAACCGTGCAAATTGGAGAAAAAGTCTGTAATTGGACGGCAGATCTTGGATGTGCTGCTGTGTCTTTCAGGCAGCAGATGATGATCCTCCCTACAGGAGGTCAAACCACCATCTCCAATCTCTGCTCCTGTGGGAAACGCTGTGGCTCAACACCGTCAGCTACAACAGTAATGGTTCCTCCTGGGCTGTCACACCTTTGACTGAGAGCTTCTCTGCTCTCCTTCATAGTATTTCTGAGCTCACACACCATCCAGCTCCCGTTATTGACGGACTGTGTCACCGGCAAACAGCCACTAGGCCAGAAAACACTGCATGAAGTGAATTAGGACGGTTTTGTTCGAAGGCCGCTAATGGGGGAGTTCAATGAGCTGAATAAAAAGTTCATACGTAACCTCTGCAGCCTCCGACTGACCTCTTTTATTATGTTGAAGTGGGTTAAACAGCTGTTGTGTGTTTGCTGCTGATGAGAGCAGAGGTGGTGGCGGTGGCGTGGGGGGGGGAGACTCTTCTCATGGCTCTTAAAAGTAAGTGGGTGAGATCCTCTGGTGGAAAAGCACATCCTGTCCAAAGTCGTTATCTGGGGCTCAAAGCGGAAACGCTGATCGTCACACCGTTGCTTAGCAGCACGGCCGTGGCACGTGCACTCACCTGGTCACGCATGTGCATGTGGCCGCGCGTGCACGTGTACATTGAGGTACAGTAGAGGTGTTATATAACGCAGGAACTTGCAGCATTACTGGCCCCAGCTTCTAATCAATCAACTGGTTTTCCATGTTTCTAATCGGGATTATTTTCAGTCTTGTGGGTCAGTAAATGACGTTTATGTTTTTAAACGACAAATGACATGAACAAAGACTGTGCAATGTTTGAAGAGCAAGAAATGAGCTTTAGGCAGGAGAGTCATAAAACAAAAGCCGAGGTCAAAGTAGAGATCACGTGCAACATCTGTGTTTTATCAGTGATTGCAGGAGAAAGGCTTTTTTTTTGTGGTGTCTCTTGGCTGCCACTGGAACATGTGAGCTAATGGAACATATTGTAAGGCATGAGGTGAGCAATGACAAACAAACACACATGCAGGTGCAATAACCTCCACAAAAGCAGCAGCAGGGGTCTGATACAGGATATTTAATGTAGCCTGGTGTAAATAAAAGAAAAAGCAGCCTATCAGGGTGCCACCTGTTCAGGTAATAAGATGGACTGAATGAATCTGAAGACTAAATGTGTGAAAAATAAAGGAAATGAAGCCAAACAAGAAGGTTCTAACTACATTAACAAACATAAGACAAAAATATTTTTGGCACAGTGCTTCTGCAAATTGGGAGTAAACTAAATTTAGTTCCTATTTAAACACTTTTTCTGTGCAAATTTATCATTTTAATTCAACATATCAAGACAATCACGGTTTAAATGGCTATGTAGGATGTAAAAAATGAAGCTTGAATATGCATTTTGTAAAACTTCCTGTTTTTTGTTGCCACTTTTTGGAGTTTAATAGTCACCACAGACTCCCAACTTCACTTTCATGCGCACTTACTTTGCTCGTCGAACTTCCTGATGATTGTGTCCAAGTAGGTGTTCTGGAGCGCAACATGACCGCGTCTCACAGGCATTTTGGTGCGGACAGAAAACACTTCTCCGACACATGAACCTTTTCAAAATAAACCAAACAGCAAACAGATCTGAAGTTCCATCGGTGGAAGAAAACGGTCTGTTTCCACTTGGTGCGTAAAAAAGCGGGTCGTTCTTCGCAGGCTGCTGTGTTGAGGGAGCTGGAGGATGATGGAGAGGAGGACCGGTTGCCAGGGCGATGGCAGATGCAGGATGTTGCACGCTGATAATGTTGCGGGGATAACAAAAAAAAAAGTAGCTACGGTGCTGCAAACACGGTGAGCGTGGAGCAGAGAGGAGACCTGCTGGAGGGGGAAGTTGTGCCGCAGAGCGCAGGATCCGTCAGGTTGGTTTATAAACGCAGCTTTCTGCCTCAAGTTTGGAAGCTGAGCGATAAGGACGGTGGAGAAGAAGCTGCTGTGAGCCAGAAGCCCTGATCCACCCCCTGATCCATCCCCCTTCACCGCCTGTCAGCTGCGTCAACCTGCAGGACAGCAGCAGCAGCGTTAGTGTGACTTTCACAATAAAGAGGCTTCACTTCTGGTTACAGGCAAGAAGGAACACACCGTATAAAATGCATTGTCTTAAGTTGTCTTGTGAACAATTAACTGTTATTTGGAAGATTTCTCTTTACTTGGTAAATTACAGATAATAGTGAGTAAAATCACAAAAAATATTGTAAAAAAAAATGTAAAATTGCACTGTTTAAGTGCATTTAAATCTGCCATGATTACAGAAAATATCGAGTAAAATCACAGAAAACCAATTAATTTGCTTTAATATATATGTGTGTGTGTGTGTGTGTGTGTATAGATAGATAGATAGATAGATAGATAGATAGATAGATGGATGGATGGATGGATGGATGGATGGATGGATGGATGGATGGATGGATGGATGGATGGATGGATGGATGGATGGATGGATGGATAGATAGATAGATAGATAGATAGATAGATAGATAGATAGATAGATAGATAGATAGATAGATAGATAGATAGATAGATATAGATATATATTCATTATCCACCATTTTATTTATGAATTGTATACACAATAAAAAAGCGGGTTAAAAAATTGCGGCAATAGGAAAGAGTGCAAGAAAAATACATTAAAACAACTGTGGAACACGGTCAAATTCAAAAGCTGTAAAAGTGATCATATTGCCATAATACAGCTCTAAAAATATCTAGATATTTAGTTGCCTTAAATACACTAAAGTGGTGTCATTTCATTGATGGGGACATTATGTACTTGTTTCTCTTTTTTTACAATCAACAAATTATTTCTCCACCAAGGAATGTGGTGGAGTTATGTGACCATCAGCTTCTGTCTGTCTGTCTGTCTGTCTGTCTGTCTGTCTGTCTGTCTGTCTGTCTGTCTGTCTGTCTGTCTGTGTGCAACATTAGTCAACAACGGACTAACGAATTTGGATGAAATTTTCAGGGAAGTCAGAAATGACACAAGGACCACCTGATTAGATTTTGGCAGTGATGCGGCTTATAGTCTGGATCTACGGATTTGTTAAAGATTTCTGTGACATTGCAAAATAGCGGCATAGAGTAACTGTAACTATGACCATAAGTGAATGCTACGTCAACTGCCTGATGACAATCACATGATTACGATTCTACTGCAAATGAACCACTGCAGACTTATCCATCGGAAATTACATAACGACTGAGCAGCCTCGATGGAGTACTGTGCTCTCTGAGTGCTTCTCTTGTTACTATTTTTTGGTTATTTCACTAGATATTATCTGTAATTTAATCAAAGAGCAAAAAGAATAATTGAATACAACAAGAATGCTGTTAAAAATATTCATATTCCACAATGTAGCTAATTTTGGTTTATGTGGAAGCATAATATAAGGCATTATTGCATGACATGATGCAAATGTGACAGTTGTTCATTATTCAAGACCTACCAAGTAATATTTTGCACTTATTTTTTTGTGCTAACGTTTATTATTCTTAAAGTGTTCTGTTTCTTGTTGTGGTTTACATGCTATATGTCTTATATCTGACTTTGAGGTTTCTGAAGGTGTTTTATTGTGAAATTTGCACCCTGGAGGTATGTTTACTGTATTGTGGGTAACTTGACGGTGGTCTGACACTGACAGAGTGCAGACCCCCATCAGTCTACTCTGCTTCACCCCACATCACAAGTCTCTGAGCTCAAAATAGCAGCATCCTCTTTCTCTGTGGCTGCCGTCACACTTGTGGAGTATTATATCGATATATAGTCACGATAAGCCTAAACTGGCACTCTTATGTGGTTGCGGGTTTATTTACGATGACTTCATCCCCTTTTTTTAAAATCTCAGAAAACAAACACATTTGGTTTGTGTGTTTAAGCAGCTCCCAGGTTGTTTCTGAGACTGAATTTTAGTGGGAGAAATGCAACAAAGGCAGAGCGGGCCAACGTTATGAATCACAGCAAACTGATGAGCTGGACGAGTGCCATTAAAACAGAGAGGGAGCTGTCAAAACAAACGAGAATCAGAAATAAAAAATGAAAACAACCCGACTGTAAAATCTGCCGAAGACACGGAGCAGCCTGGTTTATACAAGCTGCGAGACTGGAAACTTTCAGGCTGGATTTTACTGCAGATGTGAGTGGATTTGAGCTACAAATGTGGTGAATTCAGACGTGACTAAACTCAACTTTACTTCAGTCTTCTAACTTAAAGGAGACGCTTACCTGACAACACATTCAGACACAGAACAGACACAGTTTCTGTTGTGTACCCTACTTAAAGGTCACCTGGATAGCCTCCAAGTGGCTTCTTGACACACTCACATACTGCACGTTGTTAGTTTTGTTTGGATGTAGCTGCCACAAAGGAGTTTCATTGACCAGCCGAGCTGAAAAATATTTATCACTCAGTGCCATTTAAAGGTTTTCTTCTTTTTATCAGCTGATCGTTGTATATTCTCTCCACCAGAACAGGCAAGAATCATTTATATCCTTTAATTCTAAAGCCATTAATGGCAACATCTCTTGCAGTGTCGTTTGGTTCTTCAACGTGCAAAAATCACCAGAAATTCAAGCCTAAATCCCATCACAAGACAAGACTGGTTGACCTGGACAACTCAGGAGTCATCTTCTCACTTTGTCTGGAGGAAAGCAGCTGTTGGGAGCATGTGTTCGGTGATACAGGCAGTCAAAGGTGTTCGGAGATCAGAGGGACGGGCTGGAGGTTGTTGCTCTGCGTTTCATCCCAGTGGTCTCGATGAAATGACGGCTAAAATTAACTGAGGAGCACACATGCCTTCCCGTGACCCTTTGGTGTGAGATCCAAGTAAGACAGGAATGTGAGATGAAGAGGGCAGCGAGACACAAAGAGCAACGGTGGCCACACCAGAGGAGATGTCTATGTTCTTCAAGCAACCCTTGAAGAATATAGACAAGCTGCTGAAAAGCTTTAGCCTAGATGTGCATCCAGTTTTTAATCCACAAATACTTTGTTTACTTCAATGATTTCTGGCACATCCCACATGTCTTTCAAACAGGTGGAACCAACATTCTAATTATTATTATTAGTGTAGGTTCATCTGCTGATCATTTTCATAAATCATCAAATTATTTTCTTTGTCATGGTCTTTGGTTTGCACACTTTTCTTGTGTGTCTTAGTTGTTGTTTAACTCACCGTCTCTGTCTCCTTGTAATTCACTGATTGTTTCCACCTGTTTCCAATCATCTCAGTGTATTCAGCCGTGTGTTTCCATCCTTCCACAATTTGTTTGTTCACTTGCCTATTTACCTGGCTGAGTTCTTCCTGCACTGTAAAAAATAATGTTAATAAAAACATTCTTTTAAAAACTGTTAAAATTTGTAACAGTAACATCAAACATCTGTAAATGAATGATATTTTAGCTGATTTAAATACAGTTAAACAGTTTAATTTTACAGTCACGTATTGCAAAAGAACTAATTACTGTTTGTAAAGATACAGATTCTTGATGTGGCTATTATGTACATTTTAGCATGTTTTTTTTAGATAGTCAACATGCAAATTAATATTTTTTTCTATGATTAAACAAAGCAATGATAATCTGTAACATAACGAAAAAGTATGTACTTTTTTAAAGTCTTCAATATGCATTTTTTCTTTCATATAACAGCAGATAAAAATCAGTATTTTTTTCTGATTTAAATGCAGTAAAAAATAGTGTAATTTAGCTGTAAAATGTTATGACAGCATTTACAGGTTTTTACAGTTAAGACGCAAATTAATACTATTTTGTCTAATTTTTCTGGCTTTATTGTATAAAAATTTATCATATGATATAATATTTCATTTTACAATATTAAATCTATAATTAAATGTAATAGCAGTAAATTGTTCAAAAAAAATTATAGCAGTTTGAAACTCTTAAAAGACAGTGTTCCTCATGCTGGTTTGTACATTTAATTTTTTTGAAGACTTTCTGTGTTACTTCAGTTTCTTGCTTGAGTTTTTCATGCTTTTGTTACCTTTTAGGATTAACCTTCATCCGCTACCTGTGTTTTGATTCATCTTTTGTGCTCGGCCTGGTTATTAAAGCTCGCTTTTGTTTTCATTCAGTCTTTTCCTGACACCCCACACAGCATTCACATCGAACAACAGTTGAAACCCCAAATATCTTCAGTTTGTTGTCACATAAAAGAAACAAAAGCAGCAAATCCTATTAGTTTTGAAGCTTGAATAAGGTATTGTTGCACAGTTTTTTGGTTGAAATGGAAATAAAAGATTAGCCAATTATCAGAAAGCTGCAGATTATCGTCTGTATTAATAGAATTAAAAAGAGAAAGAAGGAACTGTTGGGTGTGAATGGCCCTATAATGCACACCTATTGGATAACAAGTGTTCATATCATGTCTTCTATACATGATACATACGTACATGACAGCTGTTCTCACCTCACACCCTCTATCGAAAGATAATGCGCTTAAAAATGCACATCTCTTTCGTCCTTCCCGGACCTATGGAAAAGGACTGGATGGGAAAGAGCCAGACGTCAGGACCTGAGAGTTTTATCTGCTTGGAATTCCTTCAGCTCAGGGTCGCCTTCAGTGCAGATCTGAGACCCTCCAGTCCTCTGATAAGAGCTGGCAAAATGCATACACGCTGTACTGTACACACTCTGTTAGTGAGGCACACTTCAGTACACACAGCACTCATCTTACCAAGAGGAAAATGAAAAGAAAACAGTGGGACAACATGTTTATCTAATGAAGCATGGTGCGAAAATGAAAACAATGTTCATCCCCATATGTGGCATTAGTCAGCTCACAAGGACTTCCATGTTGGGTCATGATGAGCATTTCTAGCTTCATTTACACAAATGTTTACTTTGGCAAATGACGATGTTTTAGATGCATTTTAGGAGTCTTTTTGACCAGATTGAAAACGTTTCTTTCTTGATAAATAGGCAAGTATCAGATGAAAAAATACAAGACAAACAAAAGGAAAAGCACAACAGACTAACCACATTTAATGAGTTTGGCAAGCTGCTTTGTTTGTCGACTTCTCTTTAATCTAAGGCAACAATAGAATGTATATTTGAATCAAGCGACATTTAATCTTTTTATATTAGACTATAGTGTGAGCCTCCAACTTTGAAATATTTTTCATGCTATATCTGATAACTCAGGACCACTGTGTGAACCCTCAGACAGAGGGACAGTCTGGACCTTGACTACAGCCAACAACACCTGATAAAGTGTTCATTCAGTCAGTTCAATCTCAAACAAATGAGAGAAGCTTCTAGTCATTTTTACAGTTAAGGGACCAAAAATAATCAGAGACTGAAATAACTCTTAAGATAAGGGAATATCACACTTGTAAGTTGCTTTTATTAATGAAAATCAGACCTTCAACAGATTCCAAGTGAATTTTCACACTTTCTACAGCACTGAGATGGTGTCGTTGAGGTTTCCAATGACCTAATTTAATTCTAACTTCTTTAGTAATGTGGGTTTACAATGGTTTGTTTCTTTCCTGTCAAGTAGATCCTCTTTAGTAGAAACTGGTGGAGGATTTTCATTAAGAACCACCTGTGGAGTTCCACAGGGCTCCATTCTGCGTCCTTTACCAGTTTCAATTTATTTACCACAGTTGGGACAAACTATCAGGAAATATAATGCCCATTACCATTCTAACTTTAAAAACAACACTGATTATTTTACCGCCTGGTTTAGCCCCATTAGCTACCCATATTAAGTCAGAGGTCCTGAATCTCAGAGTGGTTTTTGATTCGTGTCTCTCCGGTAATTCTCAGGTGACAAAAGTCTTACTGTCTTGTTTCACTAAGATCAGGCGGATCTCAACGTCAGATCTTTCCTTTCTCTTTTAGACTTGGAGAAGGTCATTCATCACCTCTAGATTTTATTGCTGTAATTCACTTAACTCTGTTTTCAGTAAGGGAAATGTTCAATTGTTTTATTTATTCTAAAGGCTGCTGCTTGGCTTTTACTCGTTACAGTAGAAGTGACCGTTAGGCCAATTCTTGCTGAATTTCACTTGTCACTACTATAAAAAATTATTTTAAGATTTTATCACTTGCATTTGCAGCCCTAGACCAACATATATTTGTGATTGATTAGCTTTCTCTTAAAACATTACTGAAAACCTTCATAAGCCTGTCTGTTAATTCATTAGTTTTATTGTGTTTCTTATATACATTTGGTGTTTTGTCTGCTTGGTCTTATCCCATTTGCTTTGTGCATCACCTTAAATTGTTTTTGAAAGCTGCTATATAAATAAATTTATTATGCTAGCTCTTATGAGTTAAGAGATTTGAGTGTACGTGATGGGGAATCACATCCAGATCTCTCATTCTGTGTAAAAATCTCAGTTCATCTAAGGTTAATCTGTGTTTTCAGCAGTCATGCCTCTTTCCAAATTCTCTTCCGTACAAAGTTCCCTGTCTGTGTTTTGCTGCACAGTGTTTATGTGCTGAGCTGCCATGAATCAACAGTAGCAGTAAACTGTTGGCTTGTCATTTGTCAGATTGACCTACATTAAACTGTGGAACATACTTTTGCACAGAATGGCTGCTATGAATTTTGTCCGTCATCATTTCCAATGTGAGCTACTTCAGGAGAGCATCTCTTAATGGTTAGTATAAACAAGGGGAATGATTCCATCAAGAAAATACGATTTCTTTGTGCATATTAACACCTGGATGATGCTTAGAGATGCAAATCTATCCTTTAAACACTTGAACAAGTCAAACTGAAGTAAGCAAGGAGCAGACTTGTTGTAAACTTGTGTTGAGGTGCTCCGGCGGAGGATTTACTGCACCTCAAGCAGCACTGTTTTTGGTCACAAATGATCTCTCTGCCTGGATATACAGTAACATGATGATAAATGAAGCGAACCCATCTGCTGAGCAGCACGGCCAGCCTGAAGGGCAGCAACAATCAGCTGTGATGAATAGTGTCCGTCTCCTCCTGTCAGGCCTCAAACACCCTGAAGCCGATTGTCAGCAAATATAACAGTCAGTTCACAGAGATGAGAGCTGAAACAGTTCGTGTCAGATTTGAATCAGAGCCGAGGGAGCTAATGAACTAGCATCAACGAAACAAGATCATCTCCAGCAAACAAAAAGGTTTTATTGATGTTAACATGACACCAGAGCAGGTAGTCAAAGCTAATGTTATATTCACATCTTCCCAAAATACTATCTAACATTGACATTCAAAAGAAAAAAAAAGACAACAGTGAATAGAAGAGAGTGCTGTGTGTTATAAAGAGAAACTGGGGTTGAGTTAAGAGTGAGGGTAGAAGGTGGGAGGCACGAATCACATGGTGTCCTTGGCGACAAGCACAGATTCAGCCAGCTTTAGCATAGCGGCGCTCTCATTAGCGGCACTGCCTGTCAGCACAGTTTCACTAAGAGGGGCTTCCAGCAAAAGTCAGGAGGAGGGGAGGGTTTAGATTATAGCGTTTGAGCCGTGATGTCCGTCCATCTTTCCAGGCTCTTTGTCACTCCAATGTCCTCCCCATCTGAACAAAGCAGCGCAGTGCAGTGGGATTTGGTTGGAAGTCACCACAGCGCTCCAGTGTCTCTCTTCGCTGCTACAGAAAGTGGCTTCTGGAGGAGATGGAGGCCGGAGGGCAAAGGCTGCATCAGCTTCCACTCCATCAACCTGGCTCTGTCTGTCCCTGTCATCTCTGTTAGAGAAGCTGACACATCCCAGTGTCAAACATTAGGATCTTTATCAGGCTGTGTTCTACAGACACAGGATGGAGGTGAAGTGATGGAGGAAACTCTGAAGACCCTGCAGACTTACTATGCATTTGTTTTCGCTTCGTTTAGCTGACCAGAGGACAATTTCAACTTTTTGCAGGGTGCATGCACATGGAAACACAGCACAAGTCAACTGCGACACAATCACAGAATCAGCAATTGGTGCCATTATTGGGAGAGAAATCACATATTGCTGAAGGGTAAAGTGAAGAAAATTGCTGGAATTTTTTTGTGAAACTGCATTTTTATGTTAAAAAAAAAAAAAAGGAAAAAAGTCGCCAATCAGCTCTGGGTGTGTTAGGCTTATTTTAGTTGTATTCATCTGCTGTTAAAATAATCACACGTTGCACCTGACTGGATGTTATATGTTGCACAGATTGTTTTTTGAAATGTTCTTCCTGGTTTGGCATCAATGACAGGTTTGTTCTGGCGACTCGGTGAAGTTAAGGTAAAAAATAAAACTGTAATATCAATATATAAAGTTTAATGATATTAGGAATTCTTCTTCCAACAGCTGAGTCTGACTGAAAACACCTGTGCACATGTGTCAACAGCTACAACAAAGGAAGACAAAGGGTTAAAAATCAGCTCAGATTCACTTGTCGATCTGCCAAAAGCTGCTGTAACATGCACAAATCTCCTATTTCTGACCGAAATCCAATTCCGATGCCTGCAGACTCCCTCCTGTACACCACATTTCACATACACATAACCACACGCCAACCTCCACCACGCTACATATTAGTTGAACACGATCACTACATTTCAAGGCCTCTTCTATGGCAGCTAATCGGAATCAGTGCTAAAAAAAAATCTGGTCTGACAACTCAAGTTAAGATACAAACAGGTTACCAGTAATTTCTAGTAGTTCTTTAGGCTATTTAGCTGTACAAAAAGCTAAACTGGGGTGTTTTTGGCAGAAATTTTAAGTGTGTTTGACAATTATGTCACAATTAGCCAGCAGGTGATGATAAATGGAGAGAAAAACATAATGATAGGATGAATCTGATGGGTAGCTTTGGGGTCTGACAACCATAAAAAGAAGAGAGAAAACAAAAAATGCAATAAAATCTGAATCCCCGCATCGCCATTGAGGAGAGCTGCTCTTAAAACTTCAAGGAAGGTCTTTGTGTTCAGTGGTTGATTCCTTAATGATCTGAAAAGAGAAGAGATCACAGTTAAAAATAGAAAAAAAAGCGCACATCTCTGTTGGGGGTTTGTGTTAGTTGCTGGAGGCATCAGGTGTGCACAGTGTGAAAACCTGCAGGAGGGTTCAACATTGCCCTCCAGAGGGAATGACTGAGAGGTGCAATGTGCAGATTATCCTGCTTCAGATTTCTACTGGAGGTGTTAATGCACAAACCTCCCCGTCTCTGGTCTCCACAGTCCGGACCAAGATGCTCCTCTTCACATGGGCCTCTGGGGTTTTGGTGTCCAGATTAGTCTCTAAGCAATAAATGAAGGAGAAAGAGGGGATGTTTAGTGCAGCACAAAAATGCAAAATACGTTTTCCTCAGCCTTTAATATACACAAAATACGAACAATATGACTACAGAGGAAGATTGCTTGTAAGATAAGTAACCTTCTTATCTTCTACCAAATTCCCATTTTCTGATTACAATACAAGATGTGACAAAAAAGAAATCTAACAGCGGTTGCTGATCACGAGTCAGCAGCCACACAGTAATGAAGTACATCATAAGGATCTGAACACTGCAGAAAAAAAGAAACACTTCAAATAACCTATTATCTTTCTTTTCACAAGTGGGTTTCTAGCTCCAGTCCAGTGTCCTTTGTCACAGAATGAAGTTTGAGTTACATTGAGTTCTTGGCTTAATTGGGGAAAACTCCAGCAGTAACCCTTCCAAAGCTTAAGGATGTGTAAATAATGTTCTGTACATGTGTCTATGAGTGGGACAAGAGGTTTAGAATAAGTCAGGAAGACGCTGAAGATGATGCATTAACCAGGACATCCCTCAACAACAAGAACTGAATGATGGTTGAGCAACTGGGGTGGAACACTGAGCTGGTCAGGATCATCTTATTAGGAAGATTTGTGAGATGTTGGTGTCCAAACTTCTCTCAGCCTGATTCCACCCCAATCTAAACCTTGTGCCAGTAGTTGTTTGCTCTCTGTACACATAATTCAGCAGACAAGGACCTTTTTCCAAGATTTGTTAAAGGTTCATCTGTGACAGAGGATCCTTGACTTGGAGTCAGAAACCCACCTGTGAAAAGAAAGATAATAAGTGAAATGTCTCCATGGTGTAGCGACGCAATGATGTACTTCATCACTTCATTGTGTGGCTACTGAAAGGTGAAAAAAATGAATTGCTGCAACTGTGCATTTTTGTGTCTGTTACGGCCAGCGCCTCCTACCCCGGGTGTGTGTGTTAACTAAATATTGTGGCTTATGCAAATAGGGCTGTGTGATCCCCACTCCCTGGTTGGACCGTGACCACAGAGGCGTGGCTGCGGCCGGGAGTCCCAGTGATTGGTGCGGCGCTTACCAGGCTGTCCAACCGAAAACTGCCAACTCCTTTAAAAGAGTTGGCAGTTCCACTGAACGGGGCAGCTGACTCCCAGCGTGCCGTTTTGTGTTACTGTGTGGTCGAGGCAAGATTGTCTGTGTGTGCTAGGAATTGGGCGAGGGCTAGAATTAAAAACTGATACAGCCTCACTTCATTCCAGGTAGTTCCTCCTGTTTAGGTTTCACCAGGATTAGGGGTGCTGACTCCTGTGTAAGTTTTGTTTTGCCAGTTCCTCTTTAGTGAGCCTTTTTGTTCCGTTTTTCTTTTGTCCACCGCGATGGTAGCGTTAAGTTCTCCTTATGAGAACTCTTTTTGTGTTTTGATGTTTTCTTTGATTTGAGCAGCACCCACCAGCCCTCTTCCTCAGTTCTGCCTCAGTTTGTATAGTATTTTGCACATTTTCTGTTCAACCTTTTCTGTAATAAATAATTTGATTTTTTTTTACCATCCACAACTGTTTATGTTGCTTCCCTTTCCCCCCCCGAGCCGGGGTTGTAACAGTGTCAAAAAATCATGTCAGTGTTTGAAAAACTAAAGATTTTCAGACGTTGTCAGGGCTCCTGACCCTTAAAACCCAACAACAAATTTGTTCAGTTGTTAAAGTCAGTTTGTTTCAACCGGGAGGTACTTCAAGAATTAAACTCGTCCCATCTTGAACCCCTTGACGCCTGAATTTAACATTAAATAAAAAGCATTTTTTGTGTGTTTTTGCTTTCCAGCTGATGCTAAAATAAGTGGAAATTGTTAATTTATCTATTACACATAGAACAAGTATATAATAATAATAACAGATATATAACAATTAGGTCCCACTCCGACCAGTCCTTGAGAAACCAGTGCTTGCCAAAGGTTACGAGGTATGTATTGAATATGCACAAACCGGCACTGGGGGAATGGATACGCTATCTCGGCTGCAGTCTGAGTGAAAGCAGTATGTTGGAAATTCATGACAATAGGCATCAAGGGGTTAAGAGATCTGCAAGTATAGTCATTCAAGTTTTTATTTAATCTACACTTGACTACTGCAAGTCTTTACTTAGGTTTTTAGTATATCAGAAACTTATTTAGTATTTTCTATCTGTTGATCTGTTTGGTCAATTTTATGTTTATGTTCCTAAAATACTGTACAGCCCTTTGGTCTACATTTGTTCTTTAAATATGTGCACAACAAATAAGTCTGACTTCCTTCTTGGATATATTCACAGTCTTCAAAATATAAGACATTTTTTCACTTCTTACCAGCCATAATCAGATGAAAAATTCATTTCTACCAACAAAAATCTAATTTATCTTATGAGATTCACAGATCCTAAAAGCAAAACCAGCTAAATCATCTAAGAGAAGGAGTTTGATGCTGACCTCTAAACTGCAGGTTGGAAAAGCTCTGGACTGGAATGGTGATCCTGCAGGAAAAGAGAAGAAAAATCAATATTACATACACTTGATTTGTCACTAATGTCAGATGCAATCATTTGTTCAAACTCTCACCTGCTCTCCTCTCCCTCCAGTAGCTTCCTGTAGGTGGCGATCTCAATGTCCAGAGCCAGTTTGACGTTGAGGAGGTCCTGGTACTCCTGCAGGTGTCTCGCCATCTCCTCTTTCAGCGCCTGGATCTCCTCCTCCAGGCTTCTCACTGTATCCTGGTAACCGGCCGTTTCCATGGCGCAGCGGTCCTCCATCTCTCGCAGCTGGCGTTCCAGAGACTCGTTCTGAAGGAGGAGAGAGAAGAGAGCATGATGAACTCTGCTGCTGAAGACACCAGCATCTGATATTAGTTAACTGAAGTCTCACCTAATGCTCTGCTCACATTAGTTTTAAAGGAAAACTGCTGCCAACACATTTATCTCTGTCTGCTGCTTCTACAGCTACTCTGGAAGTTACTTCTACTATCATCAGCCTGCATTTTGTTTTAACATTGGATGGGATGGTCTTCGTCCAGGACATTTTGAGCATCACATACTTAATTTCAGCTTCAAGGACATTTTTAGCATCAAACACTTATTTTCTGCTTAATTCCCACTAAATTTGAGCTTATTCTCAGCTTCATTTCAGCTTCAAGTAAATTGATAACATCAAACACTTAATTTCTGCTTGATTTTAGCTTCATTTCAACAAAATTTAAGCTTAATATCAGCATAATCTCAGTTTCACAGAAGTTAAGCGTGCATCAAAGACTTAACTTCTGTTTAATTTCCACTTAATTGCTGTTTAATTTCATCCTAAATTTTGGTTTCATTTCAGTTTCATTTCACTTTCAAGGAAATTTTGAGCATCAAATGCTAAATTTACACTTAATTCACATTTAATTTATGCTTAATTTATAAATTTTTTCAGCCTAATTTCAGTTTAATTTCAGCTTAATTTCAGCATCAATGAAATCTTTCACATCAAATACTTAATTTTCAATTGATTTTTACTTAATTTCAGTTTACTTTCAGTTTTAAGGAAATTTTGAGCCTCAAACTAATCATTACCAATCACTAATTTCAGCTACTGTTAAACATCTTATGGTGCAGGTTAAAAACAACGAGGGATTGTGCTTTCACTGTTTTGATCCAAATGATAGGAAACAAGCTCCAAACAAGGCTTCAAAAAAACATACTAGTACAGACAAGCATTTGCATAAAACTCTGTTCTTTCTTGGATGCTCTGTGATTTTTCTTTTTAAAGTGCCACAGTCTTTACTAATGTTTTTCGTGTCTTCTTTAAAAGCTTTTATGAGGTTTTGTACGTTTTGGTCTCGAAGATGTTTTCTTCTTCAAGAAGCTCCTTTAGTTCTAACCGACTGATGGATAGTCTCAGATGTGTGCAGTTACTCAGAACTCCCATGGCAAATAGCTTACTGTACACTGAAGACTAACATGTCTGGAGGTGTGAATGGTTGTGAAGCTGCCAGGTCAGTGGTGACTCAAGATGTTCATGGTGGAGAAACTTTCAGGGGAGAAATCTCAGCACTGCATTATAGGTGCTATATAATTGCTGTTGTCCTCTCTTAAATCTGCATGCCTATGGCTACTATTCTTACAACTGTGTCTATTTGAAAAGAAGAAAAAACGGTAGTTGGGTTAAAACTATCTTCAAGGGTGTTGACATCCATTTGGTAAAACAGTGTAAAATAGTGATGCTACATTACGGGTACAGTAATTAATCATTAACCAAATGACATAATTTTGTTTTCTTGTGTGCTGTTTTGCTAACTAAATAATAAATAGCGCAGCATGGTCATTTTTGCAGCAGAAATCATACCAATTATCATTAAGCTAGTTTTTGTTGTCACCAAACCTCAGTTGAAGTTGCAATTGAGTAAGATTGTGTTTAAATAGCTGAGGTTTTGCTCAGCACTATGGTGAAAACTGATGCTTGCTGAGTTAGCCAGGAACATTATTACTGTTTAGTTATCTGTCCTGTAAAGTGTGTGATTTTTTGAGAGACAAATGCAAGATTGCCTCAAAAGAAAAGAAAAAAAAGAAAAGACAACTCATCACAATAGTCTGACCGAAATTCCAAACCAAAGGTAAAATAGTTGAATGTTTCTGACTGGTCAAGTCAGTCACATGACCTCATTCATGGCCTGAATAGGTGTTTAATTTGTAGAAGACCAGACTCAAGGTCCAGAAACAAGTAAGAAACTGGTTTAGCAGCAGAAAAGGCAGAAGAGAGCAAAGTCATGTTAAGATGTGTAAAAGAACAGATAATAACACTGTTCCCTTTGTAGGGGATGTAAATCCCTCTATACAAAACAACAACTGTGTAGCACATTTTCCAACATGTGGGATGGACTGACAAAGGAAGACACAGGTCTATATATGCACAGAAATCTCATTAGGGAGACAAGACACAGGTGAAATGAATAAGGGCAACTGAAAAGGGAGGGAAACCCAGACAAAAGGGAGAAGTAAAAACACAAGTAACAGAGGAGGAAAGTGGTTTTCAAAATAGAAGAGGAAGTAAACGGAACCAAAACCCAAAGACCACAACAGGTAGCCATCAGCTGCCAGGTCTACTTCCAAAATTGCGCCTTCTACAACCTTATCAGGTTTGGTCGGCCAAATTACCGACTACGTTACTACGGCACCACACTAATGAATACTGAATATTGATTATTGGTGCTATAGTACTGCAAGATTCAAGCTATCAATTCAGTGTAAAAACTCTCTCTAGAGCCATTGTACTGTTTGTCCATTCTGGGCTACTGTAGACACATGGCAGCCTTTGTGGAAAAGTTATCTGTCATGTGGATATGAAAATCTCATACTAAGCTCCCAAAAATGGAGCGATTCATAAGTACAGGAGATTTTATACTAATTTGAATTCCTGCTAATAGATCCTCAAAAATTCTACACTCTGGTCCTTTAAAGCAGAAAGTCAGCGCTTCAGTTGCAGAGTTGTGCTAAAACACACATCCAACCAGGCAAAACTGCAGTATCCTAAAGGTTTCTGAGTGCAGTGAGAGTCGAAATGTCATTTTAAAATCAGTTCAGGTTTAAGGTTCCTTATAGAATATATAACCAACTGGGTTGACTGAAGACACAGAGAGACAACAAGGACTGTTTTCTGATTTTTAGCTGATAAATTAACAAGTTTTCACATGGTGCCTTCTGTGTTTTAGTGGACTCACTGTTCCTCGTAGAGCCTCCAGGTCGCAGGTCACCACTTGGATCTGACGGCGATATTCGTTGGCCTCCTGCTTGGCCTGTCGAAGGGCTTCTGCGTTTCGATTCGCTGCATCTGTCAGGTCAGCAAACTGTGCACGAACACATACAACAGCTTGTTAAGTTTACCAGTAGGAACAAGCCCACTTTCTTGTTTATTCATCTTTATATATTTGTGAACGCACAGTAAAATCATCTAATGTCATTTTGCTCTGTAACATTCTGCTACTCAGACCTGCATGTTTCATAAAACTGAAATCGGCATGTTCTGACCTTGGACCGGTACCATTCCTCCGTCTCCTGCATGTTCGAAGAGGCCATGCTTTCATACTGGACTCTGATGTCTCTCAGAGCAGCAGTCAGATCCGGTTTGGACACATCCAGGTCAACGTGGACCTGCTGGGCCAGGATCTGCTCCTGCAACTCACGCTGCTCCTGAAAAGAAAATCATACTTAGAGTTGCCTCAATATTTGTCATGTTTCCCCTCCTGCTTTAAATTTTTACTCTCACTTCCTCATGGATCTTTTTTAGGAAGTTTATCTCATCCTGCAGGGCTTCGATCTTCCTCTCTAACTGGACGCGATTTAGAGCCGCTTCATCCACATCCTGCAAAGAACGAGGCACACAGAGGGATGAGATCAGACAGCCAGACATATTGAATACCTAAATTATTTAGCTTGTGGTTTTAGGAAGCAGAATCACCTGTCTGAAGCCGTTCAAGTTGTTCTCTGCATCCTGCCGGAGGGAAATCTCGTCTTGCAATCTAATAAGGAGAAAAGGCTTGAAATTAAAGTTATTTATCAACGATCACTAGCAAAAGCAAAGATAGATAGATAGATAGATAGATAGATAGATAGATAGATAGATAGATAGATAGATAGATAGATAGATAGATAGATAGATAGATAGATAGATAGATAGATAGATAGATAGATAGATAGATAGATAGATAGATTCAAGAGAAGGACTCAATATACAAAAGAACATGACAGATATAGGTGCAAAAGTTGTTGGTATTTACAATAACAGAGTATTAGAAAAGTAAAAAAGGTAGAATGGTACAATAATTGATTTCCTCTCAACTATTCAAGAAAAAACCCTCAAAACATACTTGTTTCAGTGCATCTGCTCTATTAACCTTCATAATTGCTTCATCCACAGTTTTTTAATGTTTTTTTGTTTTATGATTTTATATTTTTTGAAGTTTTAACTCATTTCAGGCAGGAACAAGCCCACAGTTTTCTGCAATTCAAGTGAGACTCTTCCACATAATCGGGACTCAAACTGTGAGCTCTGAAAACATATCTGAAACATTTTGCTCAGACTGTTGCTGTGAGCTCCCTGTGCTGCAGAGGATGAGCGGGGCTCAGCTGAAAGGGCGACTTACGCATCATTACACATTCACTCCAATCTAACAGCCAGAGGCCTTTCCCACGGGATGGAGTTCACTCACACACAGGCATAAAAAAAAGATTCATGTAAGCACAGACAGACAAACACCACCCTGCAATCCATCTGCTCTGCACTCACATACAGACGTGGAATCACAAATGCTCAGACTTGGGGTAACATCTGTACAGCTTCACGCAGAGTTTGCTGAATAAAAGTGCTTCTAGGAGAGCAGCAGGAATCACAAAGGCGACCTCTGACCTTCTCAGCCACGACTATCGCTATTCACCCTGTGTTCTTTCAGACCAGCAGCTGGGCGACAATCAGAGGAGTTTAAAGTAGGCCTGTCCACCCTCCAAGACCTTCAATCATTCTCAAGACTACAATTAAATTATAGATTCAAACCACGTGTGCAAAAAAGCGGGATATGTGACGGCAGTGAATCAGTATTTTTTGGAGTAACGGGGGACAAGAGAACATCTGCCCGGCTGTCTGCTCCCCTTTTGTGGAGCGCTGCCATTGTGTTCGCCTCATTCCTCCGCACTCGCTCAATGGCGACGAGGGGTTCAGTCAGGATCAAGTTTGTAAAGAGGGATCCAGGAGTAAAGCTCGGGCAGAGCACAGCGGTCTGCATTCCAACGAATGACAAACAAAACCAGATCTGCATATAAATGCATCTGTAATTTAAAAAAAAAGAAAAGTGGAAAAAAAGAACTTTCACCTATGCAAAGAATCTGACTTATTTTGTGCCAAGATACATAAAATCTAGTCCAAGTGAATCTGTTTTTGTGCTGCTGGAAACCCAAAGCAACCAGCAGCACTAAACCAAAGATAAGTTAAGCAAAAGCTGTTGTCTACACATTTATGTGCAAACTTTGATAGTGCACTTACATTTTGTGCATCGGATGTATTCTGAATGACTTAAAAGAATAAGAAAAAGACAAGAATCCAAATAGTCTTGGGCACTAACTTAAAGTGAAATTCGGTGTATAATGAATATAGAAGAGTTTCTTGCTCCTCCTGCTCCCTTTTCTTAATTCACTTTATTAGTCAGTTTATAGTAGATTTCTGTAGATTGGATTGATAACAATATAAATTCTGACTGTTTCAGCAAATTATAGCTGTAAATGTCAATTCAAGCAACTAAAATGACAGAATTTCTTGCAATTTATATATATAGAAATCCTAAAAATCCTGACAAAGAGTAAACAAAAGACACAAAGGGGTGGCAGGACTGTGAGATCATCCACCAACAGGAGTCCCGCCCAGTTTCCTCCTACACTCAATGTAATAGATGGAACCTGCTGCCAGCATCTAATTAAAAACATGTTGCAAGCAAACATTTCTAATGATTTTTAAAGATTTACATCAAACCTTTAAGTTGCAAACATCATTTTTATGGGCTGGGTTGACATAATAATGTTGGTAATTGCATCAACTTAATATTTCGTGGAATTAAACTCAAAATTCTATTATTTGATTTAAAAACTAAATCCCATAGAGGAAACTTAATAAAATTGGCTAATGAATTATTTTTTCTTTACCTCGAGGTCAAAATTTCAAGTTCCCTTTCCTACCTACTTAACAATGGAGCCCCTTAAATTTACCAACTGAAGAATAAAGTACATAAAACTAGAAAAATCGCTTTAAATAACAAGGAAACAGCAGTTGGAACAATTACATTTTTATGTAGTACCAACCTAAAGACTTGTTTTTGTTGTTGTTTATGCTACCAATCATTAGTGGAACACACTGTAGTTTGGATGTTGTAATGACTCCAAAAGATTGGTGCAAACTGCCATGTTTTGGTGTTGCTGAGTTGTTTTTTTTAGAGAGTACCTCTGCTTCAGCGTGGCCAGGTCTGCAGCCAGGTTGTCCCTCTCGATCTCCAGCCGAGCCTTCCCAGCAGTAAGACCGTCCACCTGCCTCCTCAGCTCCCTCATCTCCTCCTGGTAGATGTCCCCCAGGTGGCTGGGCTCCTTCCCCTTCAGCTGGTTCAGCTCCGCCACCAGCACCTTGTTCTGCTGCTCCAGCAGGCGCACCTTCTCGATGTAACTGGCGAAGCGGTCGTTCAGGCCCATCATCTCCATCTTCTCGTTGGTGCGAATTTCCTTGAACTGGGCCTTCATCAGGGAGTCGGCTGAGAAGTCCAGCCGGTCGGCGGGGCTCCCCAGCAGCAGGGCCGTGCTGGCGGAGCCCATGGAGATCCGGGATATGGGGCTGGAGTGGGTGAGGTTGCGGGGGGTGCCATGCCAGGAGAAGCGGCTGGAAGAAAGGCCACCGACTCGGACTGCGGTGCTGCCGGAGCCCTGGGGCCCGAAACGCTTTCTGTAGGAGGACTGGACTCTCTGACTCTCCATGATGGGGAATGAAGCTCTCTCAGGGCACAAACAGAGCTTTTATAGGGGCAGCCAAACCCCCCCAAGTCCGAGGCAGAGAGGCCACAGGGTGGGGCAGGGGGACGGAGGGTGGCAGCCGGTGAATGGGACAAAAAAGGGAGAGCGAAGGGGTGGTTTACATGACACTCAGAAAGCTGTGTGCCAGGGATTGTCTGTGCTCGTCCACTCAACTACAAATGTCTCTTGGCTTTCTCCCCCTCCTCTCCTCTCCCCCTCCTCTCCTCCCCTTCTCCCCCGGCCTCTGACTCACTCTCTCTCACTCTTACTTTCACCCCCTTTTTGTCTTTCTCGCTTTCTTTCTGCTCCAGCTGAATGAAAAGGAATTTGTGTGACAGGGTCTGGCCACCAATTCAACCTGACCACACATGCACTCTGACAAAAACAGAAACAGATCAGACAAAGGGAATGCTGGGAAGAGCTCGTCACTCTGAAATCAGAAAACACAACTGCAGACTGGCAGATGAAGCAGATGTGGTGGTAGAGCAAATGCATATCAGAAAGGTCCATCTTTTAAGCCCGTAGCATTCAGTTGAATTGCACTTTGGGCTCCAGTGTGTGAGGAGATAAACAGCATGTAGGACAGAACCTCTGAGCTGTTGTCTCTCCTCTTTGGATCACAGTTTAGGGCACAGTTACATAACAAGGACATAACTGTCTGAAATTATCCACCAAACACCTGCTCTAAAGGGAATAATTTATCACAAAATTAGGTTCAGAGAGTTCCGCAGGTGAGTTCTGCTTAAAAATAACAACAAACAGATGATATAAAACACATTTCTAGGGAACTACGCCATATTACATTAAAGTTAAGCATTTCAGGGGCATTTTAGGTGTTTAATATGGACAGTATTGGCATAAAAATAAGGGGGAGCGAGACGCATGTGCAGCTGGGTTCAAACCCGAATGTTGATGTTCATGGTTGACATAAATTTCTAAATCCTCTTTAAGAACATTTTGTGTATTTAAGTGTCATTTTGACTGCATTTGTCTAAAAGAAAAAAGCAGAAGAAACTAAAGATTACAATAAGACTTACCAATATGCACTATTTTGACACTTAGCAAGGCATTAACATTCTAAAAATATCTTAACTTCATTCATGAAAGACATTAAATGATGTGAAAAGCGACCTTGACAGTGAAATGTGTTTTTTTTTTTTTAACTGTAATTTTGGCAAAATGTCACTAACTTTTCATTGCATCTACATTTATTCGACCATGATACTGCAGGAGAACATGCACACTTTTATTAAAAGCAGAAAACACAGAGGATAGAGACTCTGTGAGTCTGAAGTGTTTGCTGTGTTCTGGTTATTGGACGTCTTGCTGCTTCCAGAGGCAGATGGATGGTGGAGATGAGGAGCCGACCTAATCTGAACTCCAGGAGGATGAACAGAGGCGGCGTTTCAGAGACATTTTCACCCATTACCTTGACGACGCTGGAAACATTACAGCACCTCAGCTGATCCTTTCCTGGCTTCTCTTTGAAGAGGACGTGATTTGTGGAGTTCATCATTAGCTACTGATTTCTTTCTGCAAGAGAATATTCCTTAAAAGCAAGAGGAATGACGGCATCAGAGTCTTTTGACACAAAAAACAGTCAAAAAATGACAGGAGTAGTGAAAGGTTATAAGAAAAAGGACAAATATTGCAAAATACATCAACAGATAACATTTTTTGGTTAAATAAAGAAACAATATTTTCCTCTAAATGTGGTGGAGTGAAAGTATAAAACTGCATACAATGTAAATATTGAAGTAGAAGTACCTCAAAATTGCACTGTAGTACAGTACTTGAGTAGATATACTTAGATACTCTCCAGCACTGGCAGTTTTTCAGCTCTTTTATTTCATTTTTTGTTTTATCAGGCTATACTCTACATTATTCTTAACAGTTACATAAACCATGTTCATGTGCTTTACTCTGGATTTATTTTTTTCTTTTCCAATTTAGGCAGATATTGCTTTCTATAATTCTAACAAGCAGCGATAAATCTAACTTTGACAAACAGGCAAAGCAGACATTATAGTAGTTACTGTGATTGAGACAAAGCAAACAGGATTCAAGGGTAAACTAAGTGGCTGCCGGAGTGGAAAAATCAGAAAAAAAGCATCCAAGCTGTTAAATCTATTGGGATTAGTGAGATAAAACCTGCAGAAACAGTAGCGTGGTCATTTAACTGCTGTGTCTCTTTAGGTAGTAAAACCACAACAGCACTGGTGCATAAAGGACGCCTTTGTTGGTGGGTCATAAAATTACAGGGAGTGGAAAGCAGTGGTACTGGGAGACAGTGAATAAAGCCCCAGTGACTCCACTATGTGGCCTCTGAGTGTTGTTGTTGTAACAGAAGAAACACAACAACACAGTGTCTTGAATTCCAATCGGACTCGGTTAATAGAGGTTAAACGAGATGGCACACTGGGATCTGTTGATTTAAAAGGCTCCGTCTCTAAGGAGTAATGGTGAGGTTGCATCATTAAGGTGACACTGATTGTTTGGGCTCTGTGGATTTTTCAGACGGTCGCCGCCGTTGCCTCAGATCTGGTCACTGAGGCAATACGTCCTGATGATTAAACATCCACACAGACAGAAAGGGGGAAGGTGTTGGTGCAGATCTCCAACTCTGCTGCTGCTGGAGGCGGTGGACAGCCAAGTCAAACAGCTGATTCATGTGTCCGACATGAGGAGACTATCTCATCTGCAGGACCGACCAGGCGAAGGGGTGCAGGGCAGAATCTTAATGCTGCTGCACTGATCTCAGGCCAGAGCAACAGGCCTGCCAGCTGAGCCTGACTGCTCTGGCATTTTACACCCAGAATCCCAGTGTGAACCTCTCAGCCGCCATTCTTCAGCCTCACTGATGTCTGAATGTACGTGGCCACATACCAAACTGAATCCTGACCAACGAGCTGGAAACGCGAGTGTCTCAGCCCCACCTTCCCGTCCACTTCAAGGCCAGACAGGGTGATAATTAAACAAGGACTCTTAATCTACAACAGCTCTTGGTTTTCATCTCTTTGGTCTGTCTCAAATTTTAGTAAGCTTAGAATCTTACACTGAATGAACCTTCTAAGCCTGAAAACCTGCTGGTGGCCTTGAAGGCATTTTATGTCTAAAGAAAATCAGCCAGATGACGCCATTTTTCAGAAAAGACACTGATTATTATCTAAGTGATTTTTAACTTTTCACAGTTTTTGGAGAACTTAACCAAATCTAAGCCTAATCTAAAGCCTCATATTTCATCAAAATCACTTCGTTCTACTTGTCTAAAGATAAACCATTTGAAATAACCCAATCCTCTAAAAAACACATATTTTGCAACAAAGAACAAGAATATTGCAATGGCCCATCTCAAATTTTAGTAAGTTCAGATTCTTGCACTAAATCAAACCCTTGAAACCCAAAACTTGCAAGTGGGCTTGAAAGGCACGTTATCTGGAAAGAAAATCAGCAAAACAACACAATTTTGAATGGAGAAAGTGAATTTTCCAACCAAATCCCAACCAAACCTTATCCAAATGTATATTCAAAGTTTACTTGTTTATCAGACATACATGTCATTGGACATTCTACATGTCTATTTAAAAATTCACATTTAAAAGTACACTATTTGAAATAACCAAATTCAGTAAAAAAACAAACAAACAAACAAAAAACTATTTTGAGTTACTCGGCACAACAAAGAAGAAGAAAATTACAGTGGTTAAGTTTGGTAGATTAACTGCAAATGTGCTTTAAAAGTTCCATAAAGTACTGCACAGAAAAACAGTTGCCTCAACTTTCTCAGCACAAAAATACAAAGGCAGGTTTGAAAGGCATTATATCTTTTTAAAAAAAATCTATAAAAATAAATAAATAAATGACCAAAATTTGCATGATTTATCAGAAACGGGAACAGCAAAAGCAGAGAGAATCGTTGGGACTTTTATGGTCCCAATTATGCCAATAATGTGTGACTTCCTGTTGAGAAAATTAACCAAATCTGAGCTTAAAATTATGAGATTTTATCCAAATTACTTCATTCTACATGTCTTATTTAAGACTTCTCCAATGGTACAACATTTACACTAACTAGCTTCTGCTCTCCTTAGTGAAGTCATTAGCAAAACAGCTGCAACCAACAGTCGTGACAAAAAAAATTCAGACTGTTCAGCTGAAATGCAGGCAGAGTTTACAGAGCAGAGAGCAAGCAAGCATGAAAACAAATGAAAATCTAAGTAGTAAAATATCTGTAGTATGCAAAGTGATCCATTTTTTCTGTTCTATTGATATTACTTGGAAAAATGTTGTACATGTTGATCCCAGGTCAAACAGATTCTGCTTTGTTTTGTCTTTCTGATTTTTGACAATATAACTTCAATACATTGCAGGAAAAGTACACTCAGTTCTAAGCTCTCTCTACTTCTAGTCATGGTTGTGCTGTTTCCATAGAGGTGCAGGACTAATAGGTTAATAATGAGCTCTTGGTGAATAAAAATGTGCCAGGAGCAAAGAAAAACTGTCAGGAAACTGCTCGGAGTTCAGAGGGTTAATTAAGATTAATGTCGCCCACCTGTGTTAGTCCTCATTAGTGAGAGAATGTAAACGCTACACTGGACTGAGGCTGCAGGAAAAAGAAACAGGGATGGCATAACAAAAAGCCTGTAACTGTTAATACTAAAAATAGGCAAAACAATGGTAGCAGGAAATAAAAAACCTTCACAAATATGTGATGCAAAATACTTAATGAGTATAAAGTTGGTCAGTTATTTGACATGTGAGACAAAGTTGTTGAAAACTTCAAGATTTTACATTTAGAAAACTATTTGCTCTTGTTCTGTTTTTATGTTAGACACCACAAATAATCCAAATAATGACTGTGACTCCACTGACAAACAGCATTAATCTGAATTTAAACTTCATCTCTCAAGACTGTGTGTAGAATATACATGACTGACATCTTCCTTACATTCTCATTGTTTTTTTTTTTTAACCTATTAGAGGGACAAAATACACTTTCTGGTGACCTCATGTAACCTTCAACACAGTTCAGTCAATATCGGACCTGAACAGGCGTCTAATCAACCAGAATAAGTGAAAATACCTGTGTGGGTTTGCAGGTCCTTGAAGCCATCATTTAGTGTGAGCACATGAGCTGAGTCAGGACTGATTAAGGTGCTTTTAGTAGGTCTAGTTTTACTTAAATCTTAAACTAGATTTATTCTGTGCATGAGAAATCTATCTAGAATGTGTGTCGCACAGTTGCATGATATCGGATTTTTGTTAATATCCCACATACTGATATTATTGACCTAATTTTAACCACCTGCAGATGCAAATATGTGCACATATTCATGCATTGTCTGCTTGTCAATGGTCACTTTGGGTTGATACTTCATTTTAAAGCATTTATTGACTGATACTGATGACAACCTTTCTATACCTGGATTGCATTTATGGTAATCATTAGTGGAATGAAGCTAAATATATTTAATCAATTGATAGACCTTTATAACTTGAGAAGGCCTAGTTATCATGGCTTTTATTTCATGGCTCGTTATCCCTCTACTGCACGAAAATGTCATATATTTAAATTAAATTAAATCAACAGTGCATATGATGCTTAAATTTAGCTCTAATTTGACCAACTCTGCACCAGAAATACTACATTCAAGTTCAGCGGTAGTGAATTTCTAAAAAAAGAATGACCATCACAGGAGCACAGACTGATTTTAGTTTTGACTTTTGATTTCAAGAATTCACTCACACAAGTGTTTCCACTTATTTGCTTGATTAGATCTCTGCTATTTATGTTACTTACCTCTAATTGCTTGTTTTTTACTCTCTTTTCTTACGTCATTGTTGCACTGCCTGCTCTATGTACCTTTTTTTAATTGTCCCCTGGGGACAAACAAAGTTTTCTGAATCTGAATCTCATCTTAAGACGTGCAGATGTGTCCAGACAGCTTGACTCACGTCTGTCTGAACCTCCCATTCTACCCATTAAGGTGGGAAAAGTTGCATCTTACTGGTTCACAAAATTTGCTGACCTGGTGCATTTCCTTGCCCAACTTCAAACTTCCAAGCTCTTCTCACCACTGGCTCTGACTATTTGAACCACTGAGGCTCTTTTCTGAACCCTGAGACTTGACAAAAAAATTAAAAAGCACCACAACTGAATGCTTGTGTGCCACTGAAGCTGCAAGGCCTCATGGGAGAGTGCTGTGATGAAAATCAGGGGGGCTTAACTGGGACAGACTGGCCAGCTATATGACTCAGCAGCACTGGGTCCAAACAGAGCGGAGCCACAAAGAGGGCCGTGGAGAGCCGGTTCAGGCCCGAAGCTCCAGTCTGCCTGTCAGCAGGAATGCTGGGGGCCCAAATATAAAACAGACAGATCTGCATAAAAGCACAAACACGTCACATAACGCACACAGCTCTCAGATACACAACCAGGCTGTTAGCCGTTGGTCAAACTGTAAGAGCGTTTGAATGTTTCTAGATGTACTGGTGGTGATAAAACCCTTAAATCTCACTGATCATGTGCCAGAATTCAGAAAGCACTTCTCACTACTTACTGACTTTTTCCTTCATTAGAAATTGCCAAGTTTCTGCAGACTGGGAGTCATCTTGTCAGACAGTATCTTGGTTTATCCACAAGGATTCATCTATGAATGTCATCGCACAACAACTTTTGCTATCATGCATTTCCACTGTCGTGCTTCACTGTCAAGACTATACATTCACTATGGTAGTCCTGACCAAGTTTCCAAAAATTTACTGGACTCCAACTGATCCAGACTAATTAATCTCAGTCTTATCTGACCAAAGGCTGTGCTTCTAATATGCATCAGGCTTCTTTTCCTGTTATTTCGCTACGTTTAATGATGCAGTTTTGTGCCAAACAGCAAGTAAAGGTGTATTTTTTTGTACACTGTGAGCTGTTACAAAACCTGATTCCCATTGATAGTCCTTGTCACAAGATTCAAACACCTGCAAATAGCACTCTTTCTGTGCCATCACCTTTGGAGAATAGTCTATGCAGCTCTGATTAGTGGTACTATGGCTCCTTCTATACCTCTTGATTAGTCCTGCAACTGTGTTTCCATTGATTTTTAATTGGCCACCGATCTGTTCGCATCCTTTTCCATCTTTGTGAAGTCTTGCAATTAATCAGATTTTTCAGTTTCTTTGGTATTTCTTTTCCATGTGAAGCCATGATACAGACATACAGATAGACCCAGCTCCAAAACTGAAAACATTCTGGTGTTCACACCTCATTTTATAACAATGTTTGAGTTTCTACTTTGGGGCCTATATTTCCAGTGTAGTCTTTACATAGTCTTTGTCTGAAACATTCCAACTTATCAATAATGTGCTCACTTCTGCAGTATACTGTATGCTCCACGTTATTAGTCTTGGGGAAGCTGAAAAAGAATCAGTTAAAGGAAATAAAAGTCAAACCTGTCAAAAGGGGAGGAATGTTTGTTCCAGTTCTAGAAGGCTTTTCATTCCTTACAGTCTGTTTTCTCATCTCACAGTCAGAGACGGCCGAAGAAACTCTGCCTTAATGTGTCTGCCTCCTGTTTTTCCTCAGGAGAAGAGCGAAGGAAGAAACAAAATGAGGGAGACAAAGTGCATCAATCAAGCAGATTCTTGGTGCCGACAATGAGCTCCGTCTCCTGAGACTGAACACAACCGTCTTCCATGTAAACACTCCGACAGACCCAATCTGAATACACATATTTAAAAACTATTTATTTGTTTTCGCGAAAGGGCATGACATATACATTCATAATTATATATATATATATAACATACTATTCTTTTCTTGCTGTAAAATAAATTTGATACTTTAGACTTTGCACTGCAAGTCTTGTCATGATACATATCATACATTTACATATATAGATTTCTAACAACTATTTCATGTTCATTTGCTTATCCCAGGGTCCTTTTTTATTAAAAAGAACCACATCATTTTCAACGCTGAACATATTTTAGCTGCCTTTAGCATGTAGCAGCCCTGTAGAAATACTCCTGTATTACCATTAAGGCAGCAGCAAGCCCTTTGCCCAGAAAATCACTGAATACTGGACTCGTTGTCTGAACCCCGGGATAAACAAAGTCGTCGTCTGGGTTGAACAGCGAACTCTGACATCCAGCGCTGGCTCCGATCCCGCTTGTCTTTGGCTCACACACACCCGTTAATTATGTTTTAATAACACTGAGATCACACATGAAATATTCCCAGCAGTCTCTAAGTTTAGCCTTTAAAAGTTTCATTCATGGGACATCATAGATATGTCGAAGCTCCACGGCCAGTGATGTGAAGTTTCCATAACTTGTCAGGTAATACTGTCATCTGAATGTATAGCTAAGGATGTGTGAGAAAAAAAAAATCTGCGCTGGAACAAGAGCCAGGCAGCCAGAGTTCGTTTTTCCACCCATTTTTCATTTATAAACCCCAATTTTGTAATGTCTGCAAAACCAGCTGCTTTCAATGATTTACTTTTAACAACACTAAGTCCTGAAAGTATCATTAGATTTGACACAGTCTGAATATAAAAAATATATTTATACATTTATATTTACTTATAAAATCAAATTGGAATAGACGTGGGGATATAAATAAAAGAGAACGAATTTTCACATTTGACATTAAAAAAAAGAGAAATTTGAATAAAACCCCACAACATTCATTTTACATCAAAGTGCATCTGATTTGAATTGATCCTGAAGCTAATGCTTCTCAGTTTGGGCCAGACACACATGAACAGGAAGAAGGCAACAGAGAAAATTAAGGCCTTCAGTTTAAACCTTTAAATCAACAAAAAAGCATCATCTGCTTTACTTTTGATATTAAACTGACACCAAGTCTGCAGCATAATGTTTTATCTGCCCGTTTTGGCACTTTGTCGGCTGAGAACTTCTGCGATATTGAACATCTAGCTACAAGAGGAAGATGGTTGTCTGGTAGAAGAAGAAGTCACAGTGAGGTGAGAGGCAGAACAAGACTGGAAGAGCCCAGCTAAAAAGAACATCTTAAAGAGCCCATATTATGCACACTTAGAAGTTTAGAATTTGATTTTTTGGACCTACTATAATCTGTTTACATGCTTTAATTAAAAAAAAAAAAAAAAACATGCTACAGCACCTCTTCTTCCTGTCTGGGCTTTGAAAGGCTACAGATCTTTCACATAAACTAAAAATGTATTCATAATATGAGCTCTTTGGAAGGAAAAATCCACCCCGATTATTAAATTCTTATTTCTAGGCTGTAAGAAATGCACCTGTTCTCTGAAATTTCGTGGATGCATTAAGGCAGTGTGGCAAACTAGGTAGTTGTACAGGTAGACAGACACTGATAGAGATGGCGAGGGGAGTGCTTTTTTTTACATCATCAACATACATCAATCAGCCAAAACATTAAAACCAGAGGCCCAAGATCTTTGTTGTGTTCCTCATATCGTTCCTGAACAACGTTTGCAGTGTGGCAGAGACTTTTATGCTGGTGAAAGAGGCCATTGGGGAATACTGCTGCCATGAAGGGATGCGCAAAGTCTGCAACAGTGTTTAAGTATGTGATACCCAAAGTCTTTCAGCAGAACATTGCATTGTAATGAGATAATGGTTGTCATTCAGGTTACCTTTGGTTTTAATGCCTTGGCTACAAGTCACTGAGCAAAGCTTCTCAGAAAATTAATACTTGATTATCTTTGAAAAACCTGCAAATTTGCTTTCAAAACAATACCTGGATGAAAAAATATTCTGCTTGCTGCACAATAACTCATTTCTCAAGTCATGACTCAGTTTCTTGATCTAAAAAAGGATGGTAGAAATGACACATGCCTTTGTATAATTTATATTCTGTGAATGAAATTGGTCTGAAATTACATTTGTCTTTATTGCTACTTTATGCTATTTCAGATTTCCAAACAAAATGCCACTTTGTATATTTTTAAAAAAGGCTGTCTGGATGAGGAAACAGAGCTGGAACTTGAGAAAGAAGAGGGTTCAAACGTTTTATCATGCAGTGAGCAAAATATTTTTTAGCATTTAAGGATGTAGAAATCCATTTTGTTAAAGAGACTATTGCACAATCACTTTGCAGAGAAATGGATGCTGTTGAAATGTAATGGTAATAACAGAATCACAATCTGGCCCTAGTTTTTATGGAAGATGCTGACTTTGTGGTTGCCATTCTTAAAAACTGTGCTAAACCACACCTGTTCTCTGAATTTGAAGAGGCTGAAACCAAAAAGTGTGTCCCAAATAGCTTAAACAAAAAGCCGAAGCTGAAGAGCAGAGATGTCTTTGTGTAGAAAAATGACACAGATAGAAAAACTGGAGAACAACCCTGTCTAAGTAACGCTATTTTTGCATCAGTGGCGTTCAACATCCACTGGGCAAACTCAGAGCTTTAGGCCTGTTGTAGCTTTAAAATGGTGCGCAGCTAAATGTTTCAAAGTCAAACACTTTAGGGTTTCCTGGTATTTCTCACGACTGCATAACAACTGAATGTAAACACAGGATGACACAACTGGTGCATGAGCTATGACTCCACCCGTGGGGTGCACAAATCCACCTCACGCTTCATCTGTGTTCTGTTTCCCCCTTGTGGAGACTCCTGGAAGAGCACATGCTGGTTTTCAAGGTACCACTGCTGGTGTTAAAACTGTTCTTTGGATTTGCGTGTGAGAATCTTCTTTAACAGTGACTTCCATGTCTGGATTTTCCACCATGGGAAGGTTTTAATGGAAGCTGCAGTTGCTGCTGAAGTTTCTGCGCGACGCTGCGGTTTGCAGTTCAGAAACTGGGCAAGTCCGAGCACAGAATCTGGGAGAAGGGATGTCTGAGCAGCTCCTCGGCGCTGGGCCTGTGTTTGGCCTCCACGAAGATGTAGCGGATGAAGTCCCGCGCCTGATCGGAGGTGTGCAAGGGCAGCAGCGGGTTGGTGGGCTGCGTGGCGATCTTGAAGATGGCTGCCATGGCCTCGTACTCGGCCCACGGAGGCTTTTCTGTCAGCATCTCCACCACGGTGCAACCCAGGCTCCTGCAAACGACGTTCATCAGTTTAACTTCACAATAAAAAGAAACAAATTCCTTAGATCATGTCTCTGCTGGGTTATTCTATATAAATCAACTCAATCTAAAAAAAAACCCCATAATATCAACTGCGATATAAGTATAATAACTTCATACTCATACTATGGATATTTTCCAATTTACAGGCCCTAGACATGACTGTATTAAAACACTACTTTGACCCAGAAGGAATGATGGCTAGAAGATGAGCATGGTATTGAAATGTAGGTAAAAATCTGTACACATTAAAGCTGTACATAGTCTTTATTCTATCTTTAGTTTTAGCCTTCTTCTATTTTTGTATTTCTTGTCTTGTTCTTTCATGCTGCATTTGTATTGAGTGTATCCGATGTGATGCCTGAAAGTTTACCCAGAATGCACTTTTAAGAGTTTTCTTGTGTGAATTATCAGAAAACAGACACACATTCAGGGTAGCAACACTCGTTTCTATGACTCTATGTTATAGCAGTGCATAAACTGGTGCAGTTTTCCTGCTGAAACTATAATATATCCCATAATATTCAGTCAGACCTCACAAGCAGCACTGCTCCCAGTAAACCACACAGAGAAAAACTGACATGTTTCACACAGGTGCAACATCAGTGCATTATGAATATTTTGTACATTTAAAAAGTCTCTATACAATCTTGATTTTTCATTTTACATGCACACTACCAGTCAAAAGTTTGGACACACCTTCTCATTCAGTGCTTTTTATTTATTTGTACTATTTTCTCCATTGTAGATTAATACTGAAGATGATCACTTTTGTGTTTACAACATAATTCCATATGTGTTCTTTTATAGTTTTGATCTCTTCAGTGTTAATCTACAATGTAGAAAATAATTAAATAAAAACCATAGAATGAGAAGGTGTGTCCAAACTTCTGACTGGTAGTGTATAAAAATGTGTGCAATATATGTATATATATATATATTTTGTAGTCATGGTAGTCTTTTCTTTGTATTTTCCTACACATAACATAATCTTGTGCAATACCACTACTTTAATAATCTGAGCAATATCTGAATTTCCACACATGGAAGAATTTGTACAATATCAGCAGTACTTCTATATAATATTTTGTTTATTTTTTTCAACCAGTGTCCCTACATTTTTGCACAATCCCCTATAAATCCGTAGAGTTCATTATAGAAAGATCGTGCTGAACAAAAAACTAAATTTTGTCTTTAGACTGGAGTTGATGTTAAACTGATTACACTTGATTTGGTTGCAGTTTTCCGAACAGAGCTCAAATGTGTTTTCCATCACTTTCAATTTCATGCATCTTGTACATAATTAGTTATGAGGGCTCAAAAATGCTAGGAAAAATGAAGAAGCAACCCCTGTGCAGTTTGAGGGTCTGTAACTCAGAAAATATCCAAAGTATGAAGGTAAAATTTTGCATGGCTTTATTAAATATACATCCAAGTTTTTGTACATAAATAATCAGCTGATGCTGAGGGGGTCGGGTGAGGTCACTGATTGATTTTTGATGGAGCGACGCTGCTATTCGTCTCCAAAGCTCTGAAGGAATGTTTCCAGTGGAAACTCTCTGCCTCCTCCACCTGTCTGGGAGGTACCAGTCCTCCTGGGAGCTCCACTCCCCCTCCAGAACCTGGAACATACCAACCTCCGTAATGACCCGTCTGACTGGCCTCCAGCCAATCACATCACTCGCCTGGTGGGTCGCCACCCAATCAGATTGCATGAGGGAACGTTGTGAGCTCTGTGTGTGGGAGTGTGGCAGGAACTGGGTTACATGCAACAGCCTTCTCACTTATTAAGAGGAGTTTTTCCTTTGGAGAGCACGCTGTTTTTGGCATTTAACGAGAAATTATTTGTTACTTTCCCTTCTTTCACGTGTCTCAACCTGCCAGCCAGTGGTCTTAAGATCCGATTTACAATAAATCTGCCTTGAATTATAGTGTTTCTGCACCATAATGCTATGTACATAACCTCTGTCTTTATTCCAAACAAACTGCTTTTACTGAGAGAAAACAGCTGTTTAACAGAAACATGCAGCTTTTTTTCCACCCTCTGCAAGTTTCTTCTTGTACTTCAGATGTAAAACACCATGATATCTGTCTCAGTCATACAAGTGTTGGTTTCATTCCAGCAGAAATATAAGGTATCATGTTTCTTTGACGGAACAAATGCTCCATTGCCCCAGCTAATGTAATTTGCTTCTAAAGGATTCCTGTGATGGAAAATGTATTCGGTTCGTTTACTTAAAAGTAAAAGTCTTGCAATAACCCTCTGAATGCCAAAACTTAGTAGTAAGCTTAAAAAGCATCTTTGTGTTTTTAAAAATCTCAACAATTACACAGTTTATCTGAGCCAGAAATTGTAAAAACATAAATAATGATTGGATTTTCAACTTTCTGACAGTCTTTGAAGTCATCATTTGTGACATGTGATTTTGTCGAGAAAAATAACCAAATCTAAGCTTAAAATAGTGAAATTTCATCAAAATCCTGGTGTTCTACATGTTGCAGTCAAGATTTGCCATAAACAAACCACGTGCTCAGGCAAGACCCTGCAGAAACAAAGAAATCGGCACTATTAACCCTTACTGAAAAGCCACGAGCTGCAATCAATAATTGAGTGAGAAAAATTCCGATGCTTTTCAGGTGAACTGCGGTTAGCGTTTGCGCTGAGCAGAGAGGAAATGAAAAGAGGTAACAAGAGGGAGGAAAGTGAAACATACACGATCAGTAAAATAAATGCAGCATGACTAAGAAACAGAATACAGGAGGACTAGGTTGTCAGGAAGTTGTTGGTGATACAATCAGCACGGTGAAATATCTTTCTAGACTTTAAAGAAGGCTAGTTTGTAGAGGTAATTGAAATAGCAAGATATCTAGAGATGAAAAGCCACCATTTATTCACACTTTTGGTAACATCAGTGGGACCCTGGAAAAATGTTGATTCCAGGTTTTTTAAACATTGGTTAAACAAACATTCAAAATTCAACTTTCGCTTTTTTGCTGCAACAGTCAGTTCTTAAATAAATCAAGACAAAAGTAAAGTAAATAGACAAACACCTGTCTGTTTCTTCTGCCTTTGATTGAACTAAATTTGAGGCTTCTGAGTAACTCAGACTGCACTGTAAGATTTACTTCACACTTATATTTCCTATTTAACTCCTAAATTGAGTTGAAATTCCATTTTGTATTGCTTTTTGCACCATTTACACTTTGTCTTGATGCTTTAAGTTTTACGTGAAGCCTTTTTTCATTGTATTTGGGAAGAGAATTTTGAGTTCTCTCTGCTTCCAGCCGTGATTGTGCCGTTTCCATAGAGATGCAGGACTTTACGTTATAGTGAAAAATGAGCCCACAGTGAATAAAAACGTGACAGGAGCAAAGAAAACACCCAGAAACTGGAGTTCAGAGGGTCAAAATGTGTGCTTAAGCAAAACCTTATAGTATCAAAGTGTGCTGCTACTGGAGAAACTCAGGGTGTCGTGTGATGCAGAGTTGCCTAAACAGCAGCTACAACTTCTGCTTTCACTGATCTCCATCATGTTTTTGCCACTCCTTAACTCCTCTATTTGGGGAGTGAAAAGAGCAGGAGAGCGCATGCTGCCTAATCCTGCCACTACATGGACTCTCCATCACCCTGCAGCGCCTCCTTGTGGCCACACATGATAACTTGGTCTTAAACACCCTGGCACTCGCCAACCGCTGCCCATCCTACGGGTCAAATAGCAACTCCTACTGCCTTGAGGTTATTCTCTAAAATGGAAAAGGCTGATGGAGCAAACCCTGACCGAAAAAGCAGCTCGGACTCTGTGAGTGTTTTCAAGCATTGTTCTGGCAACTAATGCAGCCGAACTGACGCCAAACGCACTGGTTCACCTTTGCTTTGGATCACTCCCAGGAGGGGAGTCCTGTTGCCGGGGCAACAGCGGGCCTCCACACAGCTCGTCCAGGCTTCTTTAGCCCTGAAGAGGAAACTCCAGCTTCAATATGCAGTCGAGGCACAACACAGAGATCAGCAGTTGTGGGTTGTAAGCCCATTCTAAACTGGCTCAATAGAGACGGCTGTTAGAGGCCTGGACAGCCACCGTCGGCCTCAAGCTTATGTGCCGCACCTCACAGCCGACCTACTTCACTGGATGTATGAAGCTCAGGTATTTTTAAGAAGACACTGTAACGACACCCAGTTCCCAGGCATAAGAAACCTATAGGCTTCTAAGACTGCAATGCTGACTGACGATTATATCAAAAGTGCAGATGGTCATGATAAGTAATAAGCAATGTTGTGCCTTTAGCTTGTGAAAGGTCAGGCAGTTTGCTGTAAACTCAAGCAAGATGCAGCCAAAGTCCTGTCCTGGTGGCTGCAGAGATGTTTAAAGGTAACCCACTGAACACCAAAACCCACTGGCAGGTTTGACAGGCAGGTAATCTTCTAAAAATTGTTAAACTGCACATTTTTATCAGTGGCAGGCACCATGTAAACAGAGAAAATTGTTAAATTTCCAACTTTCCAAAGGTCCCTGAACTACTCATCAGTGATGTGCTGACACTCAATTTTTTCTGCATGTGTCAATTTAAAAAAATCACCAATAATACACTATTTGCAAGAACTAGATTCTGTGAAAAACAAAAAATTTTGCACTCCTGAGCGTAACAATAAAGCCATTTGTAGCTCAGCTGCGACCAGCATATAGGTAACAAAAATTCTGTGATTTTTCAGTTGAACTGGGCTGAAGTGCAGGTTGCGTTTACATGTAGCAGAGGAAGAGTGTGGAAGCAAATTAAAAATGTAAATCATAAAATAGCATGTAAAGTCACCTATTATTTTTCCAGTGCTGGCAAAACCTGTGGGAACTTGGAGAAATGTGTACATAGATGTTGATTCCTGGTTTTTGTTTCAATTCTAAGTAGAAGAATGAATACAAATGCAGCAGTTAAGAAAATTACATTAAAAGTTCCAGCATCATGCATCTGTAGCAGCTTCTACTTCTCCTCTGTCCTTAAAGTCACCTAAACTAGGCGTCGTTGTGTTTTATTACACGATGAAGACATCAGCTTCAGTATGCAGCAGCTGTTTGATCATCTAATAACTGGGGTGAACCTCCTGCTCTTACCAGACATCAGCCTTCCTGCCGTATCCTTCTCCACTGATCACCTCCGGACTCATCCAGTAGGGGGTGCCGGTGATGGAGCGGATGCCGGTGCCAGACATGCAGATGGTCTGAAGCCTCTTGCTGGCGCCAAAGTCCCCGAGCTTCACGTTGCCCGCCGAATCCCGCAGGATGTTGGCACCTGAACATGTAAATATTATATCTCACCAATCATCTCCGTATTCAAACACTGTCTAAACGTTTCTGTAGTGTCCAAACAGTGCGATGTTCGGGCGTCTGCAGTTTAACAGGACCTTTACCTTTAATGTCCCGGTGTACGATCATGTTGCTGTGCAGGTACGACATCCCCTCCAGGATCTGTCTGGTGTACTTCCGGGTCACATTTTCTGTCAAAGCTCCGTAGGCCTTTAGCTGATCTTTGACTGAGCCCTGATAGGAGGAAGGCACAAGTTTTATATTGTAGTGCTTTAAAACATCAACACAACTAATAGTCTGTAAATGTACGCAGGAGTGGAGACCACAAACCTGCTGCCCTAAAGACACAGAAACCAAAGTAGGGAAACTAAAAACATGAGATTTAAAAAAAAATGTAAATGCTTTTACAAAATCAGGAAGGTAACTTCACGTATTTATAGTTTACATTTACATTTTTATGTCTATTTGTTCATTGTTGCTCATTCTTACCATCTAAGAAGAGTTGCGGCAACTGCACTAATCATATAGTTTCACTTTTTTTTGGTGTGAAATCTGAATTAATATCGGAAAGAACACACGCAAAAGTGGAAAAAATAATCTCACTTAGTGTTGTCCACATAATTGGCCCTCTGTGTATATTTAAATTTGATTGTATCTGAATAACTAAATGTCCATCTTAGTTTGAACAGTTTATGACTAAAAGTACAGTTAGATGCACAGAATGTACATTTCTACAGGCTATCTTCAATGACAAACAGAACACGTTGGTGGAGTTAGTCGGCATTGATGCAGGACTGTTGTTGGTTTATAACCCACTTCCACTTCCTCTTAGTTGGTTTGTGAATACACCTAATGTGGTGGACCGTCCACACGAACAGAGTGGAAGTGGGCAGTAAGAGGGTGTAGTTTTCATTTCACTAGTTTTTAGACAATTTTGGCAAACAGCTGTGACTCAGGAACCAAAAATGAGGCAAGATTAACCCTGTGAACCCCCAAACCCACTGGCAGGTTGCAATCAGGTTGTAAGCATCTTAAAAACAACAATTTAAAAAAAAAAAAACAAAAACAAAAAAGCAACAAAAAACCCATTTCTTTGTGTCTAAACAGAGCAAGTTCCACCTTCTGTCAGAGCCAGAAATTGTAAAAACGCAGAGAAATTGTTGGATTTTCATCTGTCTGATAGTCCTTGAACTACTCATCTGTGACTTGCTGTTTGGTTGAAAAATCTGATGACATCTCAGCTTAAAATCATGATGTTTCATCAAAATCACTGTATTCTGTCAGCGTCATTTAAAGAATTGCCAAAAAGTAAACTGTTTTATATATTTATTGTATGTTGAGCCACTATGCTTTTTTAAGTTTTGGTGACAAATGTAGGCACTTAGAACATTTTTTTTACATGTAAACTGACAGTTTTTTTTTAGATTCTGTAAAATAAATAATAAAATAATTAAACTTTTTATTTTATTTTATGTGATTTATGGTACTATAACTGTGCCATAGTGAACAAACTAAATTGCTGAGTTCTCTCTACTTCTAGATATGGTTGTGTTGCTTCCATAGAGATGCAGCATATTTGACATTTTGAGCAATGCAATGGCACTGAGGTTAGAGGATTCTTTTTAATTTGGAGTTGTAAAAAACAATTATTGCTGTGAATCTGTGACATTACAGCTGCTGACACTCACCCCCGGCATGTACTCCATGAAAATAGTGAGCGTCTTCTCATTGTGGTCCCTCAAACAGCCGTAATACTGAACGATGCGCTCGTGATGCAGGTTTTTCAGCAGCTGGATTTCGCACTCTAAAGCACTGACCTCCTGCACAGAAACATGGAGAAATATTATTCAAACCACAGCCAATGACACATTTCTGAGCTGTGCATCCTCACTGATTTACTGTTTTCACTTCAGACGTGGCTAATCCCCTAAAGGCTCGGTCACATTAGTTGCCAAAGATAACAAACAGATGCAGCCGTAAACACAGGGATGACTAACAGCGATTTATGGCTGTGTGCGGTGGCTGCCAAAAGTGAAAACTGAAGCAGCGAGTAAATGAAAGCTGATGGCACAGTTCCCCAAAAGAAGTTCCTGTGTTTACATCAGAGAGGGACGCACAACAGAGAGGGAAGTCGCAAAGTAATCCCAGAGTCCCAACGCAGGAGCCGGTTCAACAGAAGCAACCAGTGGCTCTCATCTGTTACGAGCCGGGGGGCGGGGACTGGAGGAGTGAAGGGGTGATGGGAGGTCAAGGCGCTGCCGACCCGTCGCCCTCCAGCACCACAACACTCGGCCGCTCGCTGATTCGGGAAGTGACAGTGCATGTTTTCTCTGCGGCAGACAGGAAAAGACATTAAAATGGGGAAGAGGGGGGCTGAGGGAGGAAGGACAAACTCCTCGATGCATTCCACGTCTTGAGTTATTGAATTTCTTTCCTGCACATTGATTATTTTCTTTTTGCACCAGGGGACAAAATAAAGTTCTTGAATCCAGAGAGCTTTTTTTTTTTTTTTTTTTGAATAAGATGGTTCACTCATTAAACCCACACTCAGCCGGTCCTGCTAAGTATCTGTGTTCCAGCATAATGCCTCGAACTGATTAATGTGAGGTCATTTATTGGCCTGGACATCGATGCAGATTCATGATTTGTCAATTATAACAAACCTAAGTTTAGTATTTTACAGTAAAAGACAGTGATGTTATCATTCATCAGTCATATGGTAAAAGAAAGAAGGTCAACATCCGATTTCCTGACAAAAACAGCAGAATTTTAATGTGCAACCAGGGGCAGCAAAATGACTAAATGCAATGTCTGCAAAGCAAACGGTATTTTTCTTTTACAACCAAAGCTGTAACAAGACGCAGTAAGCCATAAAAAATAGTGGGAATATTCTGAAGAGTACCGCAGGGAGAAGCGGCGAACACACAAAGAAAAACCCAGCATGGAGTCTCTGTGAAAACTTTCCACGTTGGCGTTACAAGCTGTGTCTCACCTTGCTGGTCTCGGGACTGTCGGGATCAAACTGGACTTGCTTGGCGGCCAGTTCTCTCCCAGTATCCACATCATAGCAGAGGTAAACCCGACCAAACGCACCCTGACCCAGGAGCTTCCCCCGACGCCACGTCACTGGAGCACTGGGCGCTGAAAAAAAACATACAAACACACAGTTGCTTATTTCTGTTTGACATGAATACACCACATGCACTTTTATATATTAACAAAAGAGACAGTGACACCAGAAGCTCAACTATATTATAAGCTTTAACCTTTTCCTGCTCCTAATCTGTGTTTTTTTTTTTTTTTTTACTTCAGTGACTTACGTTTTTAGCAGAGGTCGGAATATAATGATACTATATGAAGCTAAATTCTTACTGCCATTGAGTTTCAGGAACAGATTTTATTGACCCGTGGTTTTCTCAACTCCAAGCACTTTCTGGGTTTTTTAGCCACATTTTTACTCACAGTGGGCTCATTTTTCACTGCAATAAAAAGTCCTGAAACTTTATGGAAACAACACAACCATCATGATGGAAGTAGAGAGAACTTAAAAATGCCCTTTAAGCTGTCTAACAGAGGTTTAATACTGCAAATTATATAAAAAGAAAAGATGAAAGTTGAATTCCCAAACATTGAAAAAAATGCAATCAACATGTACAACATTTTTTCAGTGTCTATTGAAAAAAGAATCACTTCTACATTTGATAGATATTTTATTACAAACTTTTAAAATTTGTTACCATGCTTAACTCATATCTGCTTAGTAGAAACACAGCCTGTAGTTCGTCCCAGTTCAAGTCTTTAATAATTTCATGTAACTGTTGGTTGCAGCTGAGTCACTACTAGATTCACATTTGCAACAAGGAGTGCAGAAATTTTTATTTTTTTTTACAGAATCTGGTTACAACAAATGGTGTATTTTTGGCACATTTTTGAATGAGATATGTTTGAAAAAGTGATTTTAATTTTTAATTCAGATGTAGCTAGGTTTCTTCATCAAACTAGAAGTCACTTATGACTAATATAAGGCCCTTTGGAAAGTTGGAAATCCTTCAATTCTTCCTCTTCTTACAGTTTCTGGCTCTCATAAATGGTGATTTTAAAAGATAACATGCCTTTCACACCCACCAGCAGCTTTCAGAGTTAATTCTGTTCCCAGATTTTTTCATTCCAACTATCAGCTTGAATTGAAAAACATAAGTTCTGGTATTGACCTTTGAAGTGAATCATTTAATCATCTCTTAAGAATGGAAGTCATCCTAAACAGTGAAGCGGATTCTCTACAGGTCATTCTGTTTAGTTATATGAGCACTCACACTTGTGGGCCACAGAGCGATCCTGAGCACGCAGTCTTCCCTGGGCATCGACCAGCTGCCAGCTGCCCAGACTCTCCTCGCTGCCGTTGAGCGACCGCCGTGACGGCACCAGAGTGAACAGGTTCCCCTGCGGACGACGAATCCGTGGAAATGTTCGACGACCTGACGGAGACCAGGAGAGAGTGTGGCTGAGATTTATGTTACAGGATGAACGGGAGAGAGAGGAAGGAGTGCAAAGGGAGAACACAGTTGATTAATTCCGATCAGCTACTTGGAGTTACCTTCACTGTGGTCCTTGCAATGCAGGGAAACGTGGTACCTCCGAGGATAGGTGCCTCCTTTCCCTGCCACCCTGTCATACACATGATTCTCCCTGTCTGAAAACAAACGTGGAAAAGGTCACAGGTCAGTAGGATTACTCTGTAATTCAGCCATGTGTGTGTGCATGCTGGGTCACACTGCATTCACGTGAGCTACTTAAATACTCTCTCTATTAGCTTTAGAACCCAGCAGATATGGACTTGAAATTACCGTTTATATAAGCTTGCAGCTGGTTAACACAAGTATGAATTCACTAACAAGCAAAGATTACCTATGAACAGTAGATAAAATATTTCATAAATAAGTGATGTTGTGCCTTCAGTTTGTAAAACGTCATGAACAAGTTGTGGCCAAAGTATTGTCCTGATGGCTTTAAAAGTGCTTAAAAAGTGACCCTATGAACCCCAAAGTGCTGGCAGTTTATGAAGACTTTTTTTTTAAAGTCAAAATTACATCATTTATCAGAGCCAGAAATTGTGAAAAGAGAGAAAAACATCATATTTTCAATATTCTGTTGATAAATTTCTAATGGAAAATGAACCAAATTGAAGTTTAAAATCATACGATTTCTTTGGGCACTTGGAAAATGTTGCACATATTGATTCCATGTTTTTTCTTTTAATATTTGCAAAATAAATAATCAAAGAAATTCAGTTTTCAATTTTTCTTTGTTCTAGATTTACTGAATAAAAACGTTGTGAGTTCTCTCTGCTTCTAGTCATGGTCGTGCCATTTCCATAGAGGTGCAGGAATTTATATTGTAGTGAAAAACGAGCACACGGTGAGTAAAAATGAAATGAAAAGAAAGAAAAATTGTTCAGAAACAGTTTAGAGTTCAGAGTGTTAAAAAAAAAGCACCACTAGGTAACATGCAACAGAACTCATGCTGCAATAACACAATGTTAACGCATGCTTGACAGGAAAATCAGGAGCTTTTCTGCCAGTTTTGTCTCTCACCTGAGCACTCTTGTCGATTATCTGGGTAACTCTTGGCTCTGTGCATTCGAGACTTCCTCAGTGAGGGGCTGCAACAGAAAGAAGAGTGAGAGATGCTGAAAGCAGTTACAGCTAAAGTAATTCTGCCAAAGCCAATTACAGAGTTGTAATGGAAAGATAATAAAAATGTATAATGAGTCTCGAGCTCCTGGCTGGCGGCTTTAACGAGAGCTTGTTGGTCACCTGTCTGAGTTGCTGTCCAGAGACTGACAGCTTCCAGAAACCGAGTTCTCTGCACTGCTCCAGGGATCCAGCACCTGCACCGGGCACAGTGGAAAATCAATGGTTGCCTTCCAAAAAGAAATATATTTTGAAAACCTTCGTTCTCCGTTAAACACCTCACATGGGCAGCGTCTGGATAAACAAATCTGGGGACTCCCTGAGTAGTTTGTTTGACTTCTTATTTTCAAATTCGTTTAAATTCTTAATAACTCAAACCCCAAATCCCTGAATATGAGCCAAGACACTGCAGCAAAGACCACAGAAGTTCCATTAACGAGCAACACCAGAGAGGATCTGGATTCAAGATTTGGAAAAAAAGAGCTGTTTATGTAGTGCCAAATCACAAACACACCATATGACTTCTATTTTAAGGTGGATTTTCTCCACTAATAGTGAAGCGTTGACTCACACACTGATCGCTGGTCTCGGGGATGAACTCCCCCTCACTGTTTATGCTGGTGTATGAACCTTGGCGGGCGATTCTCTGCTGGCGTTCGGGGACGTAGCCGGGAGGCGGCGAGCTACGCCCTGTGTTCTGAGAACCTGGGATCAGACACAAATTATGAGGGCAAAGGAAAAGATTAGACACATGAAAAAATTTTTAAGAACATATGCACTTTACAAACCCAAGGACTGAAAAGTGCAAGAGAATGTGCTACGAGTGCATCGGCTGATCACATGCCTGCATGGCTTTGCATAACTTCTGAAACTGTTAAGGCTCTTTAAACTCTTCTGGAGCTGATTTTATTTTCCACGGTGCAAAACAAAACATGCAGCAATCCAGACTACACTTCTACAACTCAAGGATGCATTTCTGCAGTAAGATTTGTGACACATTTGTCTCCCTCCTGAGCCACAAAGATAAAGAAAACTGCAAATGAAAGCGCCGGTTGCTGACATTCGGCCTCCAAAGAGCGACCGCGCATAGCGTTTATGGCCTGCTGGTGTCACAAAGTCAAGCTCTAAAGCCTCCTGGAGCCACTGTGACCCCTCCTGCTCCTCCAGCAGACCACTGGTCCACCACACTAATAGCATTCCCTAATCTGATTGGCTGCTGTCCAGCAGGCATCGTCTAGTGATGGTGAACAGGAAAAGGAAGAGGACCCATTGCGAGAAGGGGAAGCAAAAGAAAGAACAGCGAGCGAGAGCGCAGAAGGCGGCGACAGAAGGGAGATCAAGGTAAAAACTCGACATGACAGCCACCGTAACTGAATGTTAGCAAAATATTTAAGGCTTCTGGGAGAAATAACCCAACTAGAAATCCTCTTTGGAGTCAGCATGAGAGGGAACAGTTGAAGGTATGTACCAGTGGATAGGTGGCGTCCCCTGGGTTCGGAGGATTGGTACACTGTGCTGACATCTCCAGTGGACTGAGAAGACTTGATCCTCACCTGCTTGCAGGGCACATGATGGGAGGGTGTGGACGCCTTTAGTTTGAGAGAAAAGAACAGGAGGTTTCAACACATCCAGCAATCATGTCAGCAGCAGGCCAGTCAGCGTAATACAAGTAAATCAGGAACTTCGATTTTTCACAACATGGCTATGTGATGAAGAAATAACAGTGGTGCAACGGTCTTCTGTAAAAGCTCAGAGTGTCTTACGTTGCTGTGCTCCTGAGTGAGGAGCAGAATCCTGATGCTCTTCATGTTGGAGCTTCGGTCCAGTAAGTCGATTGCTTTGTCCAGGTCATCCTGACCTCGCAGAGGGATGGACAGCTGCCAACATACAGGAAAAACAAGCGCTTACACACAAAATCAACAATGCTTATAAACACATGCATGCCAAGATTCACAAGCACACAAAGGCTGTTGGAGGTGTTTTTAAAATGCACAAATATTTAATCAATAAAGGAAACACAGACACGCGTATATATATTCAGAGTAACGGTGCAAGTTACGGTCACACATGTGCAACATATGAGAGCAGTAACTGTCAGGATGTTATATGACATCGTAATATCAACATATTACACATGTGCACTGGAGAGTGCACACCGCATTTTCAGCATGAACCTCAGAGTGGAGCAGAGAAAATATCACGTTCTGTGTCAGTCAGCAGCTGCATGATCCATTGTGGAGATCATCACTGGTGATGAGAGGTGCCCTGCAGCAGTTTTCACAATGGAAGAATGGAATCTCCAACACCGGAGAAGTTGTTTCAGGTCAGGAGTGCACCAAAGTATGCTTGTTGTTTTCTTAAACTTACACATCTGTCATGTGACACAAGCCAAGCAGTTTATGTCACATGATTTGGGCCACTCTGCTAACATGGGCAATCAGCCACTAGCTCAGAGTGACTTTCGCTCATTAAAAGGATGTGGACTTGGATGTAGTCAGAAAGCATGAAGCGTCACAGAAGACTTTCTCATAGTGGCACTGAACGAGCTAAACTCCCACAATGCTCTCTGCTTGCCAATGTGGAACTGCTGAAAGGCCAACTGACTGACTCCTCAGGTCGTAAACTATAAGAGGCTCCACCACGCATGTCCTTTGTCCTTTGCCTTATCAGTTAACATAATATTAGTCAGTTACTAAGGGAAATTAATTAACAACTCACCATTAACATTCCTAGTTACAAGCGTAAAGCACTATTAGATGGCTGCACAAGGAGACTACTTTGAAGCAGAAAGGGGGCCAAATTAAGGTGCAGAGTATAACTTTTATAATTGCAGTCTTGGAAATTTTGACCACATCTTGTGCAACAATTAAGACAAATATGGCCAATGTAGAGTACTTCTAATCTAGTCTAATCTAATCTAATCTATCTACAGATCTATCTATCTACAGATCTATCTATCTACAGATCTATCTATCTATCTATCTGACAAAACATCCATACCCAACATACACACCTACATATAAATACGTCTGTCGAGCTGAAATTTTAAGCCCATTAATCAGAAAACAGCAAAAGGATAGGCAATTATGTTGAAAAATAATTAGCATAATAAGCATTTAAGTCCTTTTTCAGGAAAAAAATAACAAATTAGTTGTAGTTTGTCAAATGAGGATATGGAAGGAAGAGACAAAAAACTTAAAATCTCCAAGTTGTAGATTAAAACAGGTCAAATCTGTACATTTGAAGACACTACAGTAGACAATCTGTTACTTCCACTGAGTGTGTCTGGACTCACTGAACATTGCTGACAGTGGGGAGAGACTGAAGGTAAAACACACACAGAGACCCCAGTTTACCTCATTGTTCATATAATGCAGGTCTAGCTGCTGGCTAAAGACCGTCTTTACTTTCTGCTGAATCTCCTCGAACTGCACGGGCCGTCCAAACATGAGGATCCTGCACATGAAAAAGCAAGAAATCACACAAACAGATTATGAGAGATTTGTACAAGCTGCCGGGGAAACTGCTTTTGAGATACATGCACACGTGCAAACAAAACACACACGAGCTGCTGTGTTGAGTGTGTGCAGATTCTTCTAAGTACACCTTGCATATTTGTGGTTTGTGCTGGCAGCCGCCGTCTAACCTCAGTCCTTTCCCCTTCCACTCTCCAGCTCACATACCAGGCTGAATTAAGTGCTGGAGTGTGTGTCAGAGTCTGAGAAGTGCTCTTTCTCATGAACTGGAACATGTGACGAGAACAGCGAGCCTGAGTCAACGTGTTTATGTCTCCTCTGTGCTCTCCCTGACTCGCATGTGGATGTAAGCTATATGAATGCAGAACACACAGAGACTCAACATGCAAATAGGGCTGAAAGAAACTCACCTCCTTTCTCCTGAGAACTCAAACTTTATCCTGACGTCGTCCTGAGAGAAAACAGAAGGTCAGAGAGTTCTTTAAAACCAACTTGCATGTTGCACAAACATTGTTCGCTCTGTACCTCTTTCCCTGCTTCATCATTCATGAGAACCCAACAACTGCAAACTAAGTTACTGAGGGTGTTTGGATGGCAGAGAAGATGCTGTTCCAGCGAGAAAATCTCTCGTTTTGCAGGACTACGTCTACATTTCAGGAAATACGCTTATTTGCCTTCTTGGAGGAGTTCGATGAGAAGACTGACAATGAGTAAATATGAAGCTACAGCCAGGATCCGGTTGGCTTTGCAAAGGCTGGAAACAGGCAGATCAGCTAGCTCGGCTCTGTCCAAAGGTAACAAACTTCACCTACCAGCACCTCCAAAGCCCACCAATTAATTTAAGTTATTTGCCGTTTCTTTGATCTGCACAAAAACCCACAACTGTAACTTGTGCAAATTGGGGGATTCCTCCGGGTTGGATTTAGGATGCTGACCGTGAACTGCAACGACCTGCTTCAAATCCAGCCACAGAGCTTTTCTCTCTCACGTTCACCTTCCTACTAACACTAAATACTGAGGGCCAAAAACAAGACTTACAGGGTTATGTCCCAACCAAGAAAAATACAGCCCATAAATGCTGTAAAACAGTGAATCGTAGTTTTAACAATTATTTTTTTGTGCAGAATACACTGTGAGGTTTTTCTTTACCTTTAGACAGAACCAGACTAGCTGGTTCCCTGTTTCAAGCTTTTATTTTAAGCTGCTGGCTTCACACATGCTACAAAATTAAAAGCAATGACAGGAAAAGTGTGTAACATCAATCATTTCATTACAAGGAAATGTTCTGCTGGAAAACTTTGGGTCATGCACTGTAAAAAAATTAACTGTAATTTTTAAACCAATTTACTGTTATTTTCAAGATTTTTCCTGTTTTGATAAATTAGTTAATGGCTAGTAAAACCACAGGAAAAATAATGCGCACATCAAAAAAATGCATTTTTATAAATGTTAATTATTATTATTACTATTATTATTATTATTTACAATGAGTGACTCTAAAATTACACTATTTCTAAGTGCATTTAAATCAGCAGAAAAAAAACCAAAAATTATTTATGTTTGGATTCATCAACTACTGTTTTTTCTTTACTAATTTTTCTGTTTTGTTCAACTACATATATTATCTACTAAAATCACTAAAAAAAGCTTAAACTAAATGTTGACTGTTAAAATTGTAAATAATAGCCACATTAAAAAATATGCTTTTTAAAAACTATTTAAATCAGCAAAAATTCTAATTATTATATTTTAAATATATTTGCCATTTAAAAGAAAAAAAAAACACTATTTACATTCAGGATTGCAAAATGGTAAATAATTTTTAAATTGTGATTTTATAGTTTTTACATGTAATATCTAATATAATCTCTGGAAAAAAAAACATTACATGTTGACTAAAAAGACAAAAAAAAAAATGCCAAAAATGAAATCAATCAGTTAAATGAGTGAAAAAATATCACTATTTTACAGATATTTGCCATTATTTACACAATTTCTGAATTTCACAATATATCACTGTATTCTAATGTTTGTTCTGGCACGCTTGCTGCCAAATTTTCAGTTTTTTTTTTTTTTTTTTAATCGCTATGGCATTCATGCATATGTTGACACCAACAACATATCTTAACATTTCTTTCAGGTCAAACAAACCTTTCATGCCATGAGGAAAGTCACCCTGCCGTGCTGCAAAAATGCCTCAAGAAACAAGGATTTTAATGTTGAGGCTGATCTGTGTTTATACTGTACAGATATGAGAGTCATCAATATTCTGATACAACTATTGCCAGAAGGTGCATGAGATTCTTTCCATAATGTTGACTTATTTCTTTAAGCAAACGGCTCACAGTGTCTGCTCTGGCTATTCTGTGTGGTTCCAGCTGTGGTCAAAAGCATGAGTAGGTGGGCTTGTGGGCCAAACTCCCTCACAAGAAGAATATATTTTTAGAGAAGAAGCTGAAAATAACTGGGTTTAATGAGTTTCAGGTGAAAGAGTAACGTAACTGTGGGTGGCAGCGTTGGTAATTAATCCGTCATTAGGCTAAATTAGCTAACGCTGAGGTTCGGAAATTATTAAAGCATCAAAAATATACCTGGATGGGTGGTAACCAATTACACTGTGCTTCACTACAGCAGGTTTCCATACATAAAACTCCATGAATGACAGACCAGCAGTTACTGAGGAGGAAAATGTATATTGTCGACATTTAAGACTCTCCTGAGTTTTAAATTCAGTGGACACGACTTAAAGGAGTCACTCTGTGGACAGAAGATTTTCCACTGACTGGTAGGTTTGATTCTCACCTGAACAAATTGGGATTTCCAGCAATTTATTTTTATTTATATTTTATATTGTTATGGGACATGACAAAACAGATGAAAACATGTCAAATGTATTTAACCCTCTGAACTCCAAGCAATTTAGAGAAGATTTTTGCTCCTGTCACATTTTCACTCACTGTGGGCTCATTTTTCTCTGCATTATAAAGTCCTGCATCACTACGGAAACAGAACAACCGTGGCTAGAAGGAGACAGAACTCAAAAATGTCTTTTGTGCAGTATAGGAAATTTACAATAAAATAAGTCAAAAAAAGAGAAAAAAGTGTCTTTATTTCACAAAAATTGAAAAGATTCAACGTGTAAAACATTTTCCAAGTGCCCAAAACTAGAAAATAATATTACCTCCAAATCGAAATATTTTATACTTACATGGCCTAAAAGTCTCTGAATATTTATCATGTATCTGTTGGTTACAGATGAGTCACTAATGACTTCATGGTTGCACCTGATTTAAGCAAATGTTTCATTTTTGCCAAATTTTTAAATAAGAAATTTTTAAGCTTAGATTTGGTTCAGTTTCCCAACTGAGAGGCATAACACAGATGTTTAGCTTAAAGACCATCAGAAAGGTAAATATCAGACAAGTCTTTCTGTTTTTACAGTTTCCAGCTACAATAAATGTTGTAATTTTGGCGATTTTCTTTTTTTTTTAGAAAGATAGCATGATTTTGAAACCTGCTGGCATGTTTTGGGGTTCAGAGCGTTAATCTTTAAAAAAAAAAACAACTTCTATTTAAACGTGTAACCAAGCTGATTGAGTTTTCTTAATTCACAGCTCGATTGTGATGGACTGATGCTGTACCTGTCTGTTGGCCTGTGCCACTGTCTTGGGTTTCCCGCTGTCGTAAGACAACACAGGCTGGCGCCGCGTCATCTGGAGGGCAACCAGGTCCTTCATTATGGAGTGGAGAGCCTGCCTCTCATCTGGAGAGGATAATGGGTTGGCGAAAAACACACTATTAGAGCGTGGATTGGAAAACGGACTGTGTGTGTGTGTGTGTGTGTGTGTGTGTGTGTGTGTGTGTGTGTGTGTGTGTGTGTGTGTGTGTCAGACAGGATCAAGAGAGATATGAAACCTTTGGCACTTAGCTCAGCACTAAAAGGTGTGTGCAAACAATTAGTCAGCCGTGTTTAACTACAGCCATATTGAGAATATCCTGCGACAGCGTATGAGAGGCAGGAAAGACGTGCAGTGTTTTTGATATGCCTATTCCCATGTTTGATCTCAGGGCAAGCTCTGCCTTGGCTGGACTAGCTCACGAAGAGAAAATATTCCATTTGTGTAGCTTGGACAGACATCATACGGCCCCGGGGCAGCTGAGACAACCAGACCCCCATCTCCAGAATGTCGAAAAGCAATCCTTCACCTGATGTGTCTACTGCTGCTGCTGCAGCACAGGATTTGGCGTCAGTGATGGTGTTTAGTTTGAGTGTGTGTTTTCATCTCATGCTTTGAGTAAACCATGTCTGTGTAACATCAGAACACAGAGGACTCACTCATTGTGGCGTTGTTTGCGTGTCTGCAAACCAGTCTTCAGAAACTCGCTGTGCCAACCCACCGACAGCCTGCGGAAGTGAACACAGAAGTCAATTAGTTAAAGGAACAAAGCACGTAATAACGAAGGTTGACTAACTTTTTTTTTTTGCAGAAGGATGCAAATGATTGAGTCAGACAGGATGTGACATATGGCAAAGGTTATCAGTCTTACAAAACTTGTCGGTGTACAAGTACATCACCTCAAAAAACATCAACAACATGAGGAAAGAGGCTTAAAACCTGAAGGCTGGCATGACAGAGTGCTGTATTACACTCTTCTTATACAGTATTCAGCTAATTCAATTACATATTAGAGTGTTTCTCATGCTGTATTCCTTGCAGGCATGTAACCTAAGCCTGCACAACACAGACCTAAAGGTTTTTCTGATTGAAAGCCTCAGTGAATGAGTGTGTGCAGTGCAGAATGTGTGTTGTGCGTTTGCCCACGAGAAAGAATGACAATTGGAAACGGCTGAAATTCAAGCAGCACTGGCAGCGATCGCTCTGGCCCGTTTCTTATGGGAAGAATGTTCTTTACGAGGAGTTTTCTGCCATTTTAAATATCTACCAGCTTTAGACGACTCTGCTCACACGAGCTGCAAAACCCAAACTCAGCTGTGTCTTAACTCCATTGTTGATGTTAACAAGGCAACATTATCGGTCCTGTTCAAGGCGTCAACAGCGTTATAAACTGAGGCATTTCGTTGAATGGAGAGGGTTTCCCTCAGATTTGTACCAATAAACCATGGAAGTTAAACTAACGCAACACAGGAGAACACAAAGGAGTTCTTGTGACTCGGATGTCATCAAACAAACTTCACAAACGCACTAGAAATTGCTTAGTAATGCAGATACAAGTGACTTACAGCTGGTGAAGCAGGTAATAAAAATCAAGATACAATCCCTACCTTGTCATGTTTGAGACGACTGAAATAACGTTCTACCAGGAATGCATCTGACTCTTTCTCTTTCAGTTCCAGTACCTCAGCTTAGACATCTACAAATACGGTGCAATCAAAAAGTGAGAGGTGGGTCTGCAGCTACCATCAAGAGAAGAAACAGTTTCCAAAACCGGACAAGGTGCGTCAGTTCAGGAGTGTTTCGTCAACATTCACGATATTGTGCCCCAGGAATTCATCCACCTGGGTCAGACTGCCAAGGCTAAGTTCAATTGTAACATCCTAAAGATGAACATTTGGTGGAAAGAAACTGAACTGTGGTGTGATGGCAAGCTGTGTACTCACACAGTGCATTGATTGCACATAAGTTTTTTTGGCCGCAACAACAAAATCGTTGCTTATCAGCTACCCCACTTGTAAGAAATGGCTTCTTCCTCTTCCCCAAAAATGTATTTTAAGTTGAGATTAGGCAATTCAGTGCCCGATACAAATGGTGCTTGACATGTTTACATAACAGGACCTCCAGGGAGCGTTACAGGAGCACTGGGAGCAGTGAATCGCTGCACACGGAGACTACTTCAACAGGGATGATGGCTAAAATAAAATCAGGGCCAGTATTTGATTTTTATAGGCTGGCTTCGACCATTTCAATCACACCCCGCCTTGAATTTAAGTGTCTTTTTCAAACATTTAGAGTCTCTATACCGCACAACACACATTGATTTGAAGCCAAAGATTTAGAGAAGATGCCCAGATGTCACCCTGACAACTTGCTTTAACTTTCCCTGAATTATAATGATCAAAACAAAGCCATCTGCAGAAGACTTACAGTTTGAATCAGGGTTATAGCTTCATCTTCAACATAACTGGCACAAGACAACAGGTCACAGAAGGTCAGAGAACAAGACGAACAGTGTCTGAGGTAGAAGCCTGCAGCAGAAGTCTGTCAGTCTGAAGGCTGTCGCAGTAGAAAACAGGGACGCGGGAAACTTCTGTGCATAAAATAAGCAGCATCGGCACCTGAGGCAGCTCACTGACTTTGTGGATTTCTGGGTAATAATCACCCACAGGAATGCCGGGCACGTCCGTCTGTGGTCTGCGGAGCGTCGCCACATTGCCTCCGAGCTTCCTCCGCTCTCATGTTCCCCTGCCAACGTCGTAGGTGCCAAACACTTTTGTCCTTCAACCCTTCGAACTTCATGCTTTTGGCATTTTCTACCCTATGAAATAAGGTGGAGTTTATGAAGTGTGAAATTCTCACTGCTCACTGAGTGTACAGTCACCTCAGGTAACACAGAGCGCCTGTGTACCGGCCAAATGTTTCCAAAGAGAACACTAAGGGTGCTTCACCTAGAAAGAAAACCTCTAATTGTGAAGCTTGAGTGGTGCTTGTAGTCAACAACAAAACAACTAACCTCTCTGTCCAATCCTCAGGCTACCCTCAGCTCTCTCTCCAGCTTCTCCTGATTTTAATTACCTCCCAAGCGGAATGTGGGGAATTCATTGGAGGACGAGGCTGCGCTCTACCAGTCCAGTCAGCTGTGCCTGCTTTATTTTCCTTGTATCACATTTCCAGGACTAGCAGGATTTACATGGATTTTCCTCCGCCCTCTCCTCTCCGTCTGCGTCGAGAGGTGTTTAGTCTGAAGCTGTTTTTCCCAGCCGCGGTCCTCTCTGTCTCAGGCCACTGATGCATCTGGACTCAGGGCTTCACAGCAAAATCCCCTGGCCTGATGCGTCTCGTTTCAGGTGCACATGTGCTTTTGGTTTAGGGCAACCCACCACATTTAAATATTGCAATCTCGACAAAAAGCCAGTGCTTGCCTTGGCAACATGGAGTTTAAAAAAAAAAGCCCTTTGTGGTGTTTTCACACAGAGAAAGACATTGAAATATAAATTTGAAATAAAGGCGCACATGACAATCTGAGATTTGAAAATCCAGCTCAATCATATGATATAAACCATATGTAAAGTTCTAAAGAGAAGCTGGCTCTCTGTGTTGCACGCCTGCATAAAATTATACAGGTATCGTCTGCAGAAACAACCACTTTCTTCTGAGTCTTATGCATGACATCCTGTGGAAGAATCTCACCAGGAGCCAATCAATTATCAGTGTCACATCTTTGCACCATCTGATCTGTCTCTTCTAAATGCATCATCATGCAGAATCTTGCAAAACTAACTGTGCTTTCCAGTGTAGGTAGTGTATAATATCCCATCTTTAGTTCTAGTGATTTCTGTGATTCTGGTTTGATGTGATATGGCGATTAAAAAAAGCAAGTTTTTTTTTCTTCCCTCTACATTATTAAACACAAAATAATCACATAAACTTATTTGACAGTCAGTAAATTAGCTTTAGCAAATGTGAGGCAAACGGTTTGTATTTACTTGGCAGGTTTTGTAGTTATCTCTCTCCCTTTGATGCTGAATTCATGCCATATATAGGAGCAACTGGAGGGTTTTTCCTGGATCAAAAAGGGCCTTTGGAGAGTGACAGTGCGTGACAGTAACCATGATAAGTCTACATGCAGTAAGGACAGTCAGCTTGTGCTATCTTACTTGCCAGAAATGCATTTCCTTGTTATTTTTAGACTATTTTATTAACAAAAATGTATATTACGCTTGAGTAAATTAAGTCCCAATTAACAAAACGAACCCTAAAACCTCTTTACATGGTGCAAAAAAAATCCATTGTGAAGGAAGAACCAGGAACTGTGTCAGAATTTATGCAAAGATTGAAAGCAGTAAATTATGATTTTATCTCTGTGGGGGTTTTGGCCATTATTTTCTCTTTACTGCTGCTTCATAACTATTAAAATGTAAAAGTTATTTGCATTTTTTGGGGTTATTTAAAGTTTATTTTGTATATTTTCTCAATATTTTTTTCAGCTTACACATAAATGTGCTGACGCGTTGAACACTTTCTAGTATAACATAAGATGACCACTGAACACTTGAGATTTTCTGATAAATAGGATTTCACAAAAGCTATTCTGGCTGATTGCTAATACCAATAAACGCAGATATTTTTCCCACCCAGTTACAGAGAACAAAAGATCTCTCCTGCAATGGAACTAGAACATTATTATGCCTGCTGTTATTGGGATGGTCCACTGACAGGTGCAGATATGAAATATAGCATCATTTAACTGTCAACAGTCACTTGGCAAAATAAGAAAACTACTTTAAGTTATATTTAAAACATGCTATATTTATTTTAATGTAACATTTTCAAACAAAACTGTCAACTTTTAACACAGTCGTTATCGGCCTGTTAACGTTCATCTGGGGCCAATGCTGATATTTAGTTTTATAAATCCTTTACCAATAGATAGATGATGATGCCAGTATAACTGTGCAGCCTGACTGATCAACTTTTCACTGCTTGTTTTGTAAAAGTAACTGCACTTCATCACAGACTGTATCAGAATTTGTCATCTTATATCTGCCAGGTGCTGCTCTGAAACTCTAGTCGATAATATGATTTCAATCAACTCGATTACTTACCTAGTCAAGCCTGTTACTGCTCTAACAAGTTTTGGTCTGTTATGTATTATGATTAATTTATGTAATTCAATGTGTAACTGCAAATGGGTTGTTATGATAAATATTATCATGTAAAAGCACACTAGGGCCTTCCAGAGCGACGTAATGTACAATTGAAAGCCAAAAAAGTCTGGAAAGACCATACTACCTTTAAAGCTGCCATGCAAACAGAGCGATAAATGATGAATCTAGAGAACACGGCTGCTCAAAAGTCAGATGAAAAGTATTTAACAGTGTTTCCCAAAAGAAAACTTAGAAGGGGGACGTTTTCAAGCAGAATGAGGACACAGATAATCACTATTTTCATGTGAAATTGGTGTTTTTAGTAATTATTGAACACAATAATTGGATTCAAACATTTTACACTCTCCATCCTTTAACATTTTAATACTCTGAGGCCTCTAGAATAAATGAAAGTTTCAGGATTCCCTCCAAACTAGAAAATAAACCTTAACTTTACAGGTTTTGGTGAGAAGGTTGGAATAGTAAACCGTGGTTCTGTTTTTCCCGTAACAATTGAACGCCGCGTAATTCCCACCTGTCACTCCCGTCACGTGCGCATGCCCACAACACTCACCTGTCGACTCCGGTCACCGGTGTCTCGCGGCAGAAATGATGACGCAGTAGGTCCAGCCGTCGCTCACGTCCATCGGTGTCCCCGGTCACACCGACACACCGGAGTCTGAGGGCGCCATGGCGGGGCTGACACCCCCCCCCCGCCCCCCCCCCCAGGTACCGGGGGGCTTGTCCTCGGTAACGGAAAGTTGGAGCGCGCGCGCACACGAACCGACTCTTCCCGGGTTGTAGAAACAATCAGACAGATGTGAGCTGAGAATGTTCAGAGAAGCTACATCAAACCGCTCCAGCTGTGGCCCGCAGACCAGCTTTGCGCCGCTGCTGAAGCCCCTTCGGTTCTCTGGAAAACCCACATTTCCCAAACATTTTCTGGTGTGTCACTCTTCAGACTTTTCCGGAGAGAGAACCGTGTCCCATAACCGCGTTAAAGAACTCCCAAAACCAGGTGTAACAGTAAGCGAGTGGCCTGTATGAAATCCATTTGTGCGTAACGGCTCGCCAGAAGGAAACACCGAACGATTTCCGTGATTTTGATGGCCTCTCTTCCTGCTAAGTTTGCAGATTTTCCTCGTCTGCGTTGCCAGGTTTGAGTCCAAAATCCTCTAGGCTGCAGATATCTGCGCTTTTATGACCGAACTGCAAACAACTGCATGGCATCGAGGCGTAAATGTGGATATCACCATAGAAGAATACATACAGGCCTTTGTGGCCTGAATCAAAAGTACACAAGATTTAATTCAGACAGACGTGATGGACGATTGAGAAGCAAAAACAGGACAACGGCAGAAAAAAAAAACACTTTTCCCGTTTGTTAAACACTCCGTTTGTTTTGGATAAATTCCATCGATGTTCGGACTCCGCGGAGCTCCAAATCCAAACTGGAATAATAATAATAATAATAATAATAATAATAATAAAAACACACAAACTGTAACAAGTCAGTCTTTTGTGTCACAAAGTTGCCGAGCGGTGTCCAGAGCCCACACAAGCCTTCTCACAACCAAAACAAAGCAAGAAATGATCTTCAGCCGAGAACGTCAAACTTCCTGACAGAAAAAAACACACACATCGGCTCCGGAACGCGCTTTTACGCGTCCAGTAAGTGATGAAAACGGTGCGTAAAGGTTGTATCCATGTCTCCAAACGTCTCAGCAGCGACCCTCCGCACGTCTGTAATAACACCGACTTATTCCCTGCGGGTTTCTCGTTACTAAACTCTAAATTAGCGCCGTGCAGCCGCGGGCACGCGCTGTTACTCGGTGGAAGTCTTTCTGCTGGAGCGCGCACACGATGTTATTAAAGGGGCGGAGCTGCAGTGACTGTGAGGCGTTTGGGGCCTGCAAAACTATCGGAACAATAGAATTAATAGAAAAGACAATTAGCTAAATAAGAAGTTGCTATTAACTTACTAAATTTAAAGAATTCTTCCGGTGGATATCTACTTTTTTTAACTTTGTTAACATGTTCATATATTGTTTTTTTACATGCTAATAAGGCAAACAGTATAAAGTGACTGCACCACTGTGCAATATTACCTAAATGTTAGCTTATTTAAAATGCTATTGTCTCTCAAAAACTGAAAACTAAAAACTGACACATTAGGTAAACTATTGTTTAAAAAAAAAAAAAAAACAGGCCCTATAGTAGAAACAGTTTGTTACTGAGATTCTTCCTCTGCATGGAGGATACCAAATTTCTGCAGAGATGTTATTTTTTTCAGCGGATTTCAGCTGAGAGTAAGTTGTGTTACTCTGCCTTTTTCTGATTTTCATGGATAGTTTTTGAAGACTTGTTATTTTACCTCTTTATTTGTTTGGTTCATCTTTACAATTACTGTACTGCACAATAATATAAATATATAGGGTCATAGACTTAATATTTATTATATTGAGATCAAGTTGTATTTTCATTTTTGTAGGGTCGGAATTCTTAATAATAGATTTATTCAGGTAAATTCACATCGTGACTACCACTGTATGGCCTCAACTTCAATAAACCTGCTAAGTTAATTGGTAATGGCACATTTTGGCTCAACAGCTATTGCTTTAGCTGTGCTCCATAAATAACAGTAACTTGACTTGACTCTTGAAAGTACCCAAAAAGTGTTCTTTTGGATTCAACTCAGGCAACATATTTGTCCAGGTTGTAGTTTTTACCTTTTTCTTTTTTCGAAACTCTTGTGTGATTTTGTGCTTTGGATTGTTATCATGCTGGAATATTCCTCTTCTGTCGAGTTTCTGCAGACCGGGAGTCGTCTTGTCAGCCAGTATGTTGGTTTATCCAAGGACTTTCATGATTCATCTATAAATGTCATCTTCCCAACGCCTTTTGCACTCATCTCTGTGCTTCACTGTCAGGGCTATGCGTTCACTGTGGTTGTCCTGACCAGGTTCAAACCAAACATGCTGGACTCCATCTGAGCTGAACAAATTTTCTTGGTCTCATCTGACCAAAGAATGTGTTCCCAATATTCATAAGGCTTCTTTGGCAAATTTGAATCTTGTAGTTTTGTATCAAATGGCAAGCAAATGTGTGTCCAACAATCTGGGTCCAATTATTCTTAATGCCATGTCTGTACACATGAAAGGTGTACATAGTCTACATCTGTCTTTATGTTTTTATCTTTATTCTACCTTTGTCTTGCTGTTTACTATCTTTCGTTTTTATCTAGCTGTTGTAATGTGTGAATTTCCCCAGTGAGGGACCAATAAAGCTGATCATATCTCATATATTCTTCCACTATTGCTAATAACACTTGATATGAGCTGCTTGTGGGAGTGATTTCACAATCAATAAATGCTTTTGTAGAATACTACAACTTCTTAAAGTCACATTAACCTCCCGGAACCATCACAAAAAAAGCACACGATCAAAGTCAATGCATTAAACCAACACCAGCAATTTATTTTTTCTCCAAAAGCATGTAAAAAACAAAAATAAAAACAAGAATATGCACAAAATGATTGTGTATATTGGCGTAGAAATGGGGGCGCCTACATTTTAAAATGTTCCAAACCACCACTAAGCAATAGAGAGAAGGGAGAATAGAGGAGAAAGACTGCAAACACAGTCCAAGCATCCTTTTAGCTGTAAGGCCACCTCAATCCACAGGTCAAGTCTGGAATATAGAATACACTTTCAAAGATGCATACATTTAAGATGTCTCGATGACAACAGCATTGACAAGTAAGTCCACATTAAGTTCAGCACAAAAATGAAATGACTCACAGACTTAACATTAAAACGTTACACTGCAATCATTCACCTGAGCCTCTTGGCACCAGTGTAAAGTGTACCTTGTCTGCTCTATTACACTTAGAAGTTGCAATTCACAGATTTCGCAGTTGTACCTTGGCGAACTGCTAACAGAGAATGACAAAGACAGCATTCCTAGATACAATTCTCTTGATTTTAAAGCATTCCCTGGGATCCAGAGGACCATTTTAAAATGACAAAAAGAAAACGTACACCAGAACACATAGTAGGATTATCATACATGTGGATAAAAATGGTTAGATAGGAAAAACGGCTGCTGGTCGAGTGAAGTAATTCTATGTTAGGGAGTGGTAATCTAAAATAAGCAGGTCTGTTTTTGAAAAGGCATGATCAGGAGATTTCTTTGTAAAGATCTGTGCACTCAAAGGTTTTGTTGAAAAAGCAATAAGGTCAGCTATTTATTTCTAAGGCTTCTCTTTTCTTAAAAAAAGTAGCAAATATCCATCTGTTTAAGCTTTCTATTCTGCACAGCGTGCTCAAATTCACAGTAAACCTTCAGTCACAAAAAGTACTTTGTGTCATTCAAGTGTCAGTGGTATTCGGATATTTTCTAAAATGAGATACTTAAATGGCTTTAGACTCATTCTTTGTGTAGAATGAAATATAAACATGGAGATCTTGTCTAACTGGATTCGTTTCTCTTCAGCGTTGCGATTAAATAAGATCAAAAGCGGCTGGAGTGCAGCGACTGCACCGCACACTGAGGCAACGTATTCAAAAACTTTGAATAAAGGCGAAGTTGGGTTTATGGGCAAATCATTTTTCTTCCTCTCACACTAGACACTACTGTCATACTTTCCCCAGCAGGGGGTGCTCTGCACTGGATTTTTGCATGCAGCATGCAGGTGCACATCAGGGGACCAAACACTGTGACAAACTCTCCATCCACCTATTGGAAATTTAATTAAGGAAATTAAGGAAAATAGGTCCAGTTGCTCAGCTGTATTTAGCTAATAAGACAGGAGATGAGAACAGGAAGGCATTAATTTCAAAAGGAAACCTGTCCACGCTTATTGGATGGGAGTGAGGGGAACAAATCACAATGGATGTTCAGGACATGATGATTGGATTGGATCTGTCTGTCCCCGTAAAAACTATCCACTTTATACAAACACACTCAAATACAGCATGGGAAAACTCCTCACAAGACACCAACAACTGACAAGTGTGAAGTGTTTTACTTAAGCTCCGTCCATCAACATCCTCATTTATGACACTTAATGCATTTGTACTATTAAGTTTAACTGTTTGGATGTTTAAAGTTCCTCCTAAAATGCCTCATAGGACAGAGGGAGGGATGTTTGTGGATGAGGCCTCAGTTTCCCTGTGATTATCAACATTTTGTCTGGTGATCGTGTGTGGTCGTATGTGCAAGACGAGAGGTACAGCTTGGTGGGGAATGTTCACTAATCACAAACTACAGCTCTATGTACAGACGGTATACAAAACACAATCCGAGAATTCCATCAAAAAGCTCAGAGATCAACTTATGCCATGACATCGATCGAATCCAAACTCTAAAAAGTGACGACTTCGCTATGAAAACAAAACCATTCACAACACAAGAGATCAATACAGTCATAAGATAAGGCTATTAAGACCCAGTCATACCAACATGCAAGGATAAGACTCCGAGTGGTCATTAAAATAAGAACAATTATGGGATGAAGTGAGCAGTAATAACAGTTAACAAAAAATTAAAATGCGAGAGGTGAGCTGTTGCTGATGTGCACGTTATTTTACAGTACTCTGTACCCTGTTTGCTCCTCAAATATATGAAACCTGACAAACTTCATCGTCACAATACTGAGGACTATTATTTTGACTTGTTTTGTTGCAATGAGTGAGCGAAGCTGTATTTTGTTAAAATCCTTGGGTGAAAATTGACCTGAGTGTATGCTCAACTGCAAAACATTGATGCTCTGTAACCCCTCTGATATGTTCGCCTGAGCATACAGTGTACATAATCCACAAAGAAAAGGGTGCAATTAAAAAGAATTTTAAAAAAGAAAAGTGTTTACACTCCCCATACCAGAGAAGGCTTTTGGTCACAATCAACTACCAATTCCAAGCAAGAAATTGGAAATTAAAGTTATTATCAGATTTGAAGTGGGATGGATCATGACTGTCCAGTCATTTCCGAGCCGTTTGTGCATGTTCTGATGGTATTTAAAAAGCGAGTGAGTGCATGGGTGATTTAACAGTACCCCAGCGTACGAGGCACGTGTTCATCGTGATGTATTGGAGGTGTTAGGAGGAAAAAGAAGAGGCAGGTCTGTGACAGGACACAGGCAGACATGATTATGGTGTCTTTGTTATATTATCTGTCTCCTTGGAGGCCCAGAGCTCTTTGTGCTGCTTGCGTCCGAAACCCTCGTCGTAGTTGCCTTTGCTCTTAAACAGCTGCTGGAAGTGGGGTTTGCAGTAGAATTCGCCTTGAAGAGCTGCAAAGGAGCCAAGGCTGCCAAAGAGGGGAAGAATCAAAGAGTTAGAATACATAAATCAATGAAGACGGGAATAGACGAAAGTCAAGGAATCACCAGGGATGGGTACTGATAAGATACTGAAACCAAAACATATTAAGACCAGGATGAACATTTGCTTCACTCGCTCTCTGTGGTAAATTTTGTTTTTTACTTTCAAGTAAAAAATTGTATGCAGGAGTTTTTCTTTGGTAGTATTTTGACTGCGTGGTATTAATAGTTTCACTTAAGAAAACAGAATGTTTCTTCTACTGTTCCAACATCAACATTCAGTTAGAGAGAGACTGAAAATAAAGCAAGACAGTTTGTCTGCAGCTCCTGAATCACTAAATCCACCCTGCTTTCGGAACAGCAGCTCAGACGATGTTTTCAACTAAAATAATCTGCTGGCTAGTAGTTGTTTAATTCATCAGCTTATGTTTGTATAATTTAGTTAATTCTGTGTGCGGGCTTTAGATTGCAAGCATCATTAATATGCCAACCAGAAGCAAATTATATGCTCGTCAGTAGTAAACTGTGCATTTTATCTGTCTGTATGTGGTGAACTTCCACTGGATGTCTCAACAGACTGATCATGTTTCTGCTTCCACGTACAAAAGACTAACAGCCTTGTCAGCATTGACTCTACTAAAGTGTAACCACATTTTCTACTTCTCTCCACCAACAGTAAGAGCAGTCTGTGTCTGTGTGAACTAGGAACAACAAAAAGGCTTCATAGACAAATTACAAACTGAGATAAAATGTGCAAAATTTATGTTTATGTAGCAATAATAAAAACAATGTTTATTTTCTTAATTTCTGTTCTGCAGATAGCAGAAATGACAAAACTGGAGCTCACTGATCCTCCATTCTTTGATAATTTAGTCCAACGGCCCAATTATTACCAGGTTTTGGTACTCATTTCTTAAAATCACACAGAAAAACTCTATATAGTTACCTGAGTTTGGCGTTGCAGTGCTTGCAGCAGAAACACGTTGAATGGAAGACCAGATTGTTGGCGACCAATCTCTCCATCGGGTACACCGTCTTCTCACATGATGTACACACTTCCTTTTGAGTCTTAAAGCTGAAAGACTGAGCACATAAATGTACTGATTTACTATCAGACGCTCACACTGGTGGCAATAAAAGGCACTGAGCTCTGGAGAGATGAAAGCTAGTCCTTACAAAAGACACAAAATGCAGGAAAGACCTCCTTTGCTCTCTTTGGAGATCAAAGACTGACAAAAGTGAAGTGGGGCACGATGATGAACACAGGACCACGAGTGAAGGACGACGAGGAAAAAAACAGTGTGTATATTTACCTTAGATCGCTGGACAGGTTTTTCCTCAGTGGTGTTTCTGGTGTCCTGGAAAAAGAAACAAATGTATTCAAATATATGTACCCAACAGCTGTCTATGCTACAGCAAATATAAAGTGAAACCAAGAGGAGATTTCTGTCCTGTCAGATTTAAATCAGCACAGAAACTTCACAGTAATGGAAATTTTGCACTGTCCTCTTATTACCTTTACCAGTGTGCTCGTATTGCCAATCTGATCTCTTTCTCTCCCACTCTTTCTGTTCGCTCCATCTGTCTCTTTGCACCCCAGGGAGAGGATCAGGTGCCTTCTGTCTGGTCATGTGAGCCGAGCTGTGGGTCGCTCTGCATGGAAGCTGCCCTCGACATAGCAGAACAACCCAGAACCAGCCTTCCAGTTAAAAAATGTCACCGAACGACAATATTTCTCAGTGAAACAACATATCTGACATCACAGCTTCCAGCTTTTATCTTCTAAATTACTCTAAGTCTTTGCAGCTTGTAATTCCTGTATATAATGGAGCATTTGTTTCACTAAACCCTACAATCACACACAGGTTTACTCTTTCATTTTCCGGCCGCTACAGGTCAACAGAATTCTCAGCTCACTGTAGGTGTTGATGTTTTTCTCATGTAATTACAGCTGGATTCACAGTGACAGAAGCAGCTGAAAGGCTTCCAAGGCACTGTGAAGGTTAAGAAGAAAGATAAAAACCTTGCTGGAGCAAGTGACTTAGTAGTCATGACTGTATCTGCCCTCTGGAGATTTGTCGCGGGTCTCCAGCAGCAACAAGCATGATCACATCTTCAAGCAGGACTAACTGGTAGTTCAAGGGGATAATAAACAGACAGAGAAACATTCAGACACATACTTGGGAACTGCCACAGAGAAACTGTGGTGCAGGGAAGAGGGGCAGCCTCTGGTGAGGTAGGGGAAAGTCCACTGCAGACTTAGCTAAAACCCTGTTATGTAAGGAAGCTTGGCTGGAGCTGGAGGACGAGGTGGAGGTGGGGGGGTTCAAGGGCTGTTACTAGAGTTGCAAGGAGAAGGAGATCAGTACACCCTGATCTAATTTTTCTGCAGGTTTACTGGTTTCACACAAAACAGTCCTGATGTACAGGACAGCATGAATTCTGTGCATGCACTTCCCCTGTAAAAATGCCCAAAGAGAGACTGAAGTGGCTGCCTCCTGTACTGAGTAATGGGGGGTGTGGATAAAAGCTTCTCAGAGTGCATGTCTTTTTATATCCAGATATCAGTATGAATTATAAATGTATTATTTATACACTGAGCTTGCAGCTGATGTGCAACGTGGCTGGAAAGCAAACGCCCGAACAGTCGACACAGGGTTTGTAGTCACATCAATATCAAGGCCCCTCCGGGAGATGTGAGAGCGAGGAAAGGCCAAAGAGCTCCCTGGAGCTGCTGAAGAAGGTAGTCAGTGGTTCTGGGTGAAGAAAAAAGGACTCTACCTGGGCTCCCAACTGAATGAATGGCATCTAGGGGTTGAGCATGCAACACCGAAATTTGCCAGTGCTAACTTGGTCATCCTGCAGAGTTGGGCTGCATGACTGAGGAGTGCAATCAATATGGTCTAGTTCTACAAAACAGAGCTAGTAGAAACCTTGAGTGTCAGGTAATTTGCCTAGGATAGGTGTTACAGCACAAGCCATGCCAAGAGATAAGTCCACGTCAGTAACCTTCACATTTAGCAGACTCTAAATCATGTAGAAGCAACACACACTTGACTATCGTGCAGAGTCTTGGCAGCATGTTATAGGAGAGCAAATCAGAGGTATTAACAGCTAGTTCTACATGACAGATCTATGTCTTTGTGAACCTGCAGGAAAATCATTGAGAAACTGATAACATATAAAATCAACATATTTTTCCCACAGGTGCAAAAAATGTTAATTTAAAAAAAAAAAAAAAAAAAAAGTTTCTAGAAACCTGCACTTTTAGATTTTTGTTAATGTCACAGATTGTAGATTGCCACCAGGTGGTGTGTGCAAGTTCTAGGCTGTATCTGTCATGTGTATTAAACTTCCCAGGAAAAAGACCAACTATAGTCAAAATACAGCTGTTTAAACGATTCAGGTTGTGCTAATTTTCTCTTCTGAACACGTCACTGCCTAAACTTTCAGTGTGCATTAACCACACAACTCATGCTGACAAAGAAGTACTGCTCATTCATGTGCAACACTGCTCACAGTCTAACATAACCAGCGATATTTAAGTCAAGAAGAACAGCACAGTGGACAAATTTACAATGTTTTACAGTGTATATATTGTGATATCACCCTTCTTGATCTGTACATCACTTGAGAGGTTATCTCTGTGACCCTCTTTGATTAGTAATCTAACCAGCGTGAACACTCTCAGTGATTTGCATACTATTTTGGACCTGGTTGCCCTAATGCACCACTCAATAACGGAGCAGGAGGAACAGCAAGGGTGTTGTCTGTACTTATGGCAACCGGATGACATGGTTTTGCAATGATTGGTTCATTAACAGTGAGGCCATGCCGCTTCCTGTAGATGCAATCACAACAATCCCAACAGCCGGCCATCTCCTCCTCATCCCCGATTCCTTTTTGAGCTCTGTTAAACTGTTGTTGATAGCTCGCAGGCAGCTCACATGTTGCTGGTTATCTAGCAACATACATGCTACACCACTTCCTGCTGCCACTGAGCCAACATGACTCTGATCTTCTCAATATTCTCCAACACAACTGAAACTTCAGTTTGAATGTGTAACTCAGTACATTTGTGGAAAATATTGAGTGGAAGGCTGTAAATGCCTTGAACGAGGTCAATAAGGGCTTCAGTTGTGTATAAAATCATGATGTAACTAAAAAAGGAAACCTGATCAGACTGAATGCAGACACTTGCTAATGTTTTTTATGATGAAAAACAAGGCAGCCAGAAAAGTTACCATGTTAGGGGCAGGCATGCATACCAAAAACTAAAACACATGCACAGACATCCTGGAAGACTTCAGATTAGCTTGTGCCATCTTGTCTTCTTTTGCCTTATATGTACATGAGGCTCAGTTGCCACCAAAGTGCTTGAATGTGGCAGGAAGCTGTTATGACACATGTAGCTTCCTCTGTCTCGCAGAGTTCCAGCAGGGACAGTAGTAATGAACCAAGTGTCTCAGTAATTAAATGTAAATAACTGCTTGTTCTGTATAAATCACTGAACTGCAAAGTGAATAAAAAGTGACCTATTTTTAATCCTCAAAAATTAACACTTACTGCTCTCTTTCCCACATTTCCCAGCTCTCCCCACTGCCCTATCTAAATAAAGACAAATGCCAAAAAAAATAAACATGAGACTCCTCCAGACTAATAAAAGAGACGATAAATCAAA